>NC_045666.1:823992-851492 GCF_009829145.1 Chiroxiphia lanceolata
GGCCGGTGGCCAAAGCCCCGCTCGGTGCCAGGACCCCCCGGGCGATGTGCGGTGCCAGCCGGGAATCGGCCCTTCCAGCAGCCCCGGCCGTGCCAGGAGGGCAGGAGGGAGCCGTGCCAGGCTGGGGCGAGCGCTGCGAGGGCACAGCTGGCCCCCGACACGCGCGGGGGGGGACGGGGACAGGGTGGGTGACACCCCCGTGTCGCTGGGGGTTGGCAACGCCCGGGGCTGAGAACTGGCGAGTGGGGGTCCCGGGTGGGGGGCCCGGGTGGGGGTTCAAGGTGAGGGTCCCGGGTGGGGGTCCCTGGTGAGGGTCCCGGGTGAGGGTCCCGAGTGGGGGTCCCGAGTGAGGGTCCCGGGTGAGGGTTCCGGGTGGGGGTCCCGGGTGGGGGTCCCGGGTGAGGGTCCCTGGTGAGGGTCCCGGGTGAGGGTCCTGGGTGGGGGTCCCGGGTGGGGGTCCAGGGTGGGGGTTCCCGGGTGAGGGTCCCGGGTGAGGGTCCAGGGTGGGGGTCCCGGGTGGGGGTTCCAGGTGAGGGTTCCGGGTGGGGGTCCTGGGTGGGGGTCCCGGGTGGGGGTCCCGGGTGAGGGTCCTGGGTGGGGGTTCCAAGTGGGGGTCCGGGTGAGGGTCCCGGTTGAGGGTCCTGGTTGAGGGTCTCAGGTGGGGGTCCTGGGTGGGGGTCCCGGGTGGGGGTCCCGGGTGAGGGTCCCGGGTGGGGGTTCCAAGTGGGGGTCCAGGGTGGGGGTCCCGGGTGGGGGTTCCCGGGTGGGGGGTCCCGGGTGGGGGTCCTGGGTGAGGGTCCAGGGTGGGGGTCCCGGTTGGGGGTTCAAGGTGAGGGTCCTGGGTAGGGGTCCCGAGTGGGGGTCCCGGTTGGGGGTCCCTGGTCGGGGTTCCAAGTGGGGGTTCCGGGTGAGGGTCCCAGGTGAGGGTCCCAGGTGGGGGTTCCCAGGTGGGGTTCCCGGGTGGGGGTTCCAGGTGAGGGTCCCTGGTGGGGGTCCCGAGTGGGGGTCCCGAGGAGGGGTCCCGGGGGGGGGTTCCCCTCCACCCCACAGCCCCCCCAGCCCCCTCCCAGGGGTCTCCCAGCCCAGGGGGGGGTCGGGGGGGGTGGGAGGGGCTCCGTGGGTGGTGGGGCTGCTTCTCAGCCGACCCCCAGGGCCGTGGGGATGGAGGGGGCTCCTCCCGGAGCTGAACCACCCGGAGCTGAGCCGGGTCCATCGGCTGCACTCTAATTAATGTCTAATTAATTAATTAATTACTAATTAATTGCTTAAATTTATATATTTATACGTCATATTTAAATTTATTTATTAATACATTGCATTTATTTATACACTGTATTTATGTGTATATATGTTTGTATGTATGTATTTATTTATTTATTTATACATTAATTAATGACTAATTAGCACCTGGGCCAAACGAGCCCTCCCGGGCACAGGAGGTTGGAGGGTGAAGGAAGAAGGATCCTGGAGCTGGAGCAGCTCCTGGGGGTCTCCCAGGGTCGTTTGTCTCCAATTCCCGGGAGAACATTCCCGGCTCCGGATGCGGAGCAGAGTCGGCTCCGGGCCTTGGGTGGGATTCCAAAGCTCGGTTTTAAGGCCACCAGGTTTTCCATCTCCATCTCTTGGATGAGAGACCCCCCCTCTGCCACCCCCATCCCTGGGGGAGCTGTTCAAACATCGGGATTCTTTTTTTTTTCAGGGATACTGGAAGGGAAAAGCCGCCTGAGGAACAGGAAGGATTCCTCCCCGCGAGGGTGGGGATTCCTTGGGATGGATTTCCCGGAGAAACCGTGGCTGCCCCATCCCTGGGAGTGTCCAAGGCCGGGCTGGAGTGACCTGGGATAGCGGGAGGTGTCCCTGCCCCTGGATCTGGATGGTCCCTTCCAACCCCATCCCATGATTCCATGATTCCATCAGAACTGGGAACACCCTCCCTCCCTGCCCTTCCCCCAGGGGAGGGGATTCTTCACCTCCCCCCCACCCACGGCATTCCCATGACCCTGCTTGGACACATCCATGGAAAGGGACTCCTGGGAATGTTTGCCCCTGGAAAACCCCCCGGCTGGGGTTGTTCCCAGCTCTGATGGGATCATGGAATTGTGGGATGGGGTTGGAAGGGACCATCCAGATCCAGGGGCAGGGACACCTCCCGCTGTCCCAGGTCACTCCAGCCTGACCTTGGATGCTCCCAGGGATGGAGCAGCCACAGCTGGGAATGTTTGCTCCTGGAAAACCCCCCGGTTGGGGTTGTTCCCAGCTCTGATGGGATCATGGGGTGGTTGGGATTGGAAGGGATCATCCAGATCCAGGGGCAGGGACACCTCCCGCTATCCCAGGTCACTCCAGCCTGTCCTTGGATGCTTCCAGGGATGGAGCAGCCACGGCTGGGAATGTTTGCTCTGGGAAAACCCCCAGCTGAGGTTGTTCCCAGCTCTGATGGAATCATGGGATGGGATTGGAAGGGACCATCCAGATCCAGGGGTAGGGACACCACCTGCTATCCCAGGTCTCTCCACCCTGGCCTTGGACGTTCCCAGGAATGGAGCAGCCACGGCTGGGAATGTTTTTTCCTGGAAAACCCCCGGCTGGGAGCAGCTCCCGGCTCCGAGGGGTCCCGGCCCCGGCTCGGCCTGGATTCCCCGGCCGGGGTGGGGGTGCCCAGGGCCGGATAATTGCTAAGCCCCTCTAAAGCCCGGCTTTCAAAGCTGTAATTCCGATATTTGCCTGATAATCTGCTCACGCCGGGAGCCACTGAGCCCCTAAATGTGCCCGGCTCGGGAATCCACGAGGATTTTCCCACTAAGCCGGAATATCAGAGCCTTGATTCCCCAGTTAATCATCTTTTCCCCCCTCGGGGGCAGCAGATTTTGGCAACTCACTTTCCTCCTGCTCCTGGGGGGGGGGACTGGGGGGAGCTCCGAGTGGTCCCAGCAGGACGGGCCCCTGGAAAAGTGGGATGTGCCAGGAGGTGGCTGCTGGCACCGAGGGTTGAACCAGGCCTGTGCCAAGCCCAGGTGGGGGCAACTCCCTGGTTTTGGGGTGTTTGGGGCCTTTGGGGTCGGTTTGGTCTCTCCATCAGGACAAGGTGCTGCTCCTGGGGGGGGAAGGTGGGGGATCCTGGGGGAGGGTTTGAATCCCTGCAGTGTCCAGCACCCGTCATCCATCTTTTTATCTGTCCATCCGTCCATTCTTCCATGTGTCCTTCCATCCATCCTTCCATCTGTCCTTCCATCCATCCTTCCATCCATCCATCCATCCATCCATCCATCCTTCCATCCATCCTTCTATCCATCCTTCCACCCATCCTTCCATGTGTCCTTCCATCCTTCCATCCCTCCATCCATCCATCCATCCATCCCTCCATCCCTCCATCCCTCCATCCTTCCATGTGTCCTTCCATCCATCCTTCCATCCATCCTTCCATCTGTCCTTCCATCCATCCATCCATCCATCCACCCATCCTTCCATCCATCCTTCCATCTATCCTTCCATCTGTCCTTCCATCCATCCATCCATCCCTCCGTCCCTCCATCCTTCCATGTGTCCTTCCATCCATCCTCCCATCCTTCCATCCACCCATCCATCCATCCCTCCATCCCTCCATGTGTCCTTCCATCCTTCCATCCTTCCATCCCTCCATCCTTCCATCCATCCCTCCATGTGTCCTTCCATCCATCCCTCCATCCATCCATCCATCCATCCATCCCTCCATGTGTCCTTCCATCCATCCATCCCTCCATCCTTCCATCCATCCTCCATCCTCCTCCAGCATCCTGGAGCCCGGGAACAGGTTGCCCAGACAATCTGTGGCTGCCCCATCCCTGGAAGTGCCCAAATCCAGCTTGGACGGGGTTTGGAGCGACCCGGGATAGCGGGAGGTGTCCCTGCCCATGGAATGGGATGATCCTCAAGATCCCTCCCACCCCAAACCCTTCTGGGACCCTCTGATCCCCCCAAATCCCGGAGCTGTGTCCGGGTGTCTTTGCCCACCCAAATCCTTGGAATGTGGTTCCAGGTGACACCAAAGCACAGGAGCTGCATCCCCTGGGGTGTTCCGTGGGGATGGAAACCCAGGAGAGGTGGAAACCCGGGGGATGGAGGGTCCCCCCGGCACATCCCAGGGCTGGCAGGGGCTCCTGGGGGTGGGAATCCCACAAATCCCCCTCGTTCCAATCCCTTTGCAAAGCTGGGCCAGGGATTAGGGAGAGGCTCCCCCGGCATCTGCTCCATCCAGCACTGCCGGAGCATTCCCGGCCTTTGGGGGGGACATCCCGGCCCTCCCAACCCCCACCCCCCCGGGATCTGAGACACTCCGAGCTCCTTTAACCCGAGGTCGGTTAATGGGGGGTCCCAGACCCCCTCCTGGGACCCCCCAAACCCAGATGGGAACCCCCCTGACCCACCCCAGGGGTGGGAATGGGCCTGTCCTGCTTTTGGGGTCCCTGAGCAGCACCCACAGACCCCCTGAACCCCCCAAGTTCCTCCTTCAGTACCCACAGACCCCCTGAACCCCCCCAATCCCACCCACAGACCCCATGAACCCCCCAATTCCACCCTCAGCACCCACAGACCCCCTGAACCCCCCCAATCCCACCCACAGACCCCCTGAACCCCCCCAATCCCACCCACAGACCCCCTGAACCCCCCCAATTCCACCCTCAGCACCCACAGACCCCCTGAACCCCCCCAATCCCACCCACAGACCCCATGAACCCCCCCAATTCCACCCTCAGCACCCACAGACCCCCTGAACCCCCCGAATCCCACACACAGACCCCCTGAAACCCCCAGTTCCACCCTCAGCACCCACAGACCCCATGAACCCCCCGAATCCCACACACAGACCCCCTGAAACCCCCAGTTCCACCCTCAGCACCCACAGACCCCATGAACCCCCCGAATCCCACACACAGACCCCCTGAAACCCCCAGTTCCACCCTCAGCACCCACAGACCCCATGAACCCCCCCAATCCCACCCACAGATCCCCTGAACCCCTCCAATTCCACCCTCAGCACCCACAGACCCCCTGGACCCGCCCAATCCCACCCAGAGACCCCCTGAACCCCTCAATTCCACCCTCAGCACCCACAGACCCCCTGGACCCCCCCAATCCCACCCAGAGACCCCCTGAACCCCCCAATTCCACCCTCAGCACCCACAGACCCCCTGAACCCCCCCAGTTCCACCCACAGACTCCCTGAACCCCCCCAGTTCCACCCTCAGCACCCACAGACCCCCTGAACCCCCCAATCCCACCCACAGACTCCCTGAACCCCCCCAGTTCCACCCTCAGCAACCAGAGCCCCCCTGAACCCCCCCAATTCCACCCTCAGCAACCACTGACACACCCCCCCTCACCTGGGGGTCTGGATCCACCCCACACGCACCTCACACCCCAGTCCATCCCACATCCATCCCACATCCATCCCAAATCCACCCCACATCCATCCCAGTCCATCCCAAATCCATCCCAATCCATCCCAATCCATCCCAAATCCATCCCAATCCATCCCAAATCCATCCCAATCCATCCCAATCCATCCCACATCCACCTCACAGCCATCCCAAACCATCCCAATCCATCCCAATCCATTCCACATCCATCCCACATCCATCCCAATCCACCCCACATCCATCCCAGTCCATCTCACATCCATCTCACATCCATCCCACATCCATCCCAATCCACCCCACATCCATCCCAATCCATCCCACATCCATCCCAGTCCATCCCACATCCACCCCACAGCCATCCCAGTCCACCCCACAGCCATCCCAATCCATCCCAATCCACCCCAAATCCATCCCACATCCATCCCACATCCACCCCACAGCCATCCCACATCCATCCCAATCCATCCCAATCCACCCCACATCCATCCCAATCCACCCCACATCCATCCCAATCCGCCCCACATCCCAACCCATCCCAATCCATCCCACGTGAGCAGGAATTGTCCCGGAATGTCACCAGGGGCCGGGAACACGCTGTGTCCCCCGCTCAGGCCGCACTGGGGCCGTACCGGGGCCGCACTGGGGCTGTACCGGGGCCGCACTGGGGCTGTACCGGGGCCGCACTGGGGTCGAAACGGGGCCGCACCGGGGCCGCTCCCCCACCCCGGGGGCAGCCCCGGGAGATCCCACCCGGGCAGCCGGGAAGCCCCGGGAATTCCCGCGGGCCCCTTCCCCGGCTGAAGGGCGGGATCGCGTCCGGGGGGAGCCGCCGAGCTCCGGCCAAGACACAAACACGGGGAGAGGGAGGCGCAGCCCCGCGGCTCGGGTTTATTTTGGACACTGCGCTCCGAGCCGCGGGCCCGGGCGGATAATCCTCGGCAGATAAAGCGCCGGCGGGACCGGGAGCTGCGGACGGAGCCGCTGGCAGCGACCGGGAGCTGTTGACGGAGCCTTTTCTGGCGGGGTGAGATTAGAGCCCGGCTTAGGGAGGGCCCGGGGGGCGCTTTAATCAGAGTTTGTACAGGAATAATCCCGGCTTTAAACTCGCCCCCGGGCCAATCCCTCCCGAGCTGTAATCAGCCGGGAGAGGCCTCGGGAGGGGGGGAGGTGTTTCCAGCCCAAAGGAGCCCCGCGGGAATTCCAGGGGGGGGGGGTGTGATTGTCCAAGGTCCCCCTCCCCCCCCCCGGGGCACCGGCAGGCAGGGCTCCAATTCATCCCGGTCCATCCCAGTGCATCCCAGTCCATCCCACATCCGTCCAACATCCATCCAACATCCATTCCACATCCATCCCAGTCCATCCCAGTCCGTCCCAGTCCATCCCAGTCCATCCCACACCCATCCCACATCCATCCCACATCCATCCCAGTCCATCCCAGTCTGTCCCAGTCCATCCCACATCCACCCCACATCCATCCCACATCCATCCCACATCCATCCCAATCCATCCCACATCCACCCCACATCCACCCCAAATCCATCCCAATCCATCCCAATCCATCCCAAATCCATCCCAAATCCATCCCAAATCCATCCCAATCCATCCCAATCCATCCCAATCCATCCCAATCCATCCCACTCCATCCCAGTCCATCCCAATCCATCTCTATCCACCCCACATCCCAATCCAGCCCCGACACTCCCGTTCCTGCTCCTCCTCTGCCTGGGGGCTCAGTTCTGGCTTCTCCCAGGATTCCTTTTCCTGGATCCCACACCGGGATCACCCCTGTCCTGAGGGGACACTGTCCCCCGGGCCAGGGGACAGGCAGGTGGCAGCAGGACAGTCCCAGTCCTGAGGAATAACCCAAATTTGGGGGCTCATCCTGCCCCCCAGAGCTCCGGGATCTTCCAAGGAGGCTCATTCCCAGGGGATGCCCCATCCCTGGAAGTGTCCGAGGCCGGGTTGGATCCACCCAGGCCGGTGGAAGGTGTCCCAGTCCCTGGAACAAGGTGATCTTTAAGGTCCCTCCCAAACCATTCCGGGATTCCACGTGCTGGTTTAGGGGAGATATTGGGAAGGAATTCTTGCCTGCGAGGGTGGGGAGGGGCTGGGATGGATTTCCCAGAGGATGCTCCGTGCCTGGAAGCATCCCAGGCCAGAGTGGAGCAGCCTGGGCTGCCCCTGGTCCCTCCCAAACCATTCCGGGATTCCATTCCTGGTTTAGGGAGATATTGGGAAGGAATTCCTGCCTGCGAGGGTGGGGAGGGGCTGGGATGGATTTCCCAGGGGATGCCCTGTGCCTGGAAGTGTCCCAGGTCAGGTTGGGAGGGGCTGGGATGGATTTCCCAGAGGATGCCCCATACCTGGAAGTGTCCAAGGTCAGGTTGGAGCAGCCCGGGCTGGGGGAAGGTGTCCCAGCCCATGGTCCCTCCCAGACCATTCCAGGATTCCACGTGCTGGTTTAGGGGAGATATTGGGAAGGAATTCCTCCCTGTGAGGGTGGGGAGGGGCTGGGATGGATTTCCCAGAGGATGCTCCGTGCCTGGAAGTGTCCCAGGCCAGATTGGGAGGGGCTGGGATGGATTTCCCAGAGGATGCTCCGTGCCTGGAAGTGTCCCAGGCCAGATTGGGAGGGGCTGGGATGGATTTCCCAGAGGATGCTCCGTGCCTGGAAGTGTCCCAGGCCAGGTTGGAGCCAGCCAGGCCGGTGGAAGGTGTCCCTGCCCGCGGCAGAGGGTGGAACGAGGCCGTTTTTGAGGTCTCTCCCAACCCAAACCATTCCAGGCTTCCAGGACGATCCCAAACCCCCCAAACAACCCCCAGCCCGCCCGGTCACAACAAACACCGAGCCCCGAGCGCTTCATCTCCCGCCCCAACGGGTCCCAAACTCCTTCCCCTCCCTTTCCCGTGCCTCGGTTTCCCCGCTGGCTCATTCCCGGCGGCATCTCCGGAGCCTCTTCCAGCGCCCGCCGGGGCCGCGCCGGCTTTTTTTGGTCGTTTTATTTTATTTTTTTGTGCGCGGCTGCGGCCCTTTGAGGGAGCACAAAGGGCCGGGGCGGCACAGATGGAGCCTTTCAGAGGGGAGCGGGCTCCTTTCTCCGTCTGCCGCCGGGCGCTGCCTCCCGCCGCAACGGCCCTTAATTGAATCGGCACTTTCATAGCTCATTACCCCCCTGATGGATCGGGTCCGATTGGATTGGATTGGATCAGCCGCGCCCGCGCCCGCCGGGGAACAGTTGGCTCCGCGTCCCCGAAGGTGCGCGGGGGCCCCCGCGGGCTCCTTGGCCACGAGCCGGAGCGCGGGGGGCGACGGGCGCGACCCCCCCCCCCCCAAACCCCCCGGCTGCGATCCCCAACGGCCCGGGAGGGGCGGGCAGAGGGACGGGTAGAGGGGCGGGCAGGGCGAGTGTCCGGGGACAGGGATGTGCCAACACCGAGACGTGAATGGATCAGGGGCAGTGCCCGGGGACAGGGATGAGCCCACCCTGAGACATGGATGGGGTAGTGCCCGGGGACAGGGATGTGCCCACCCTGAGCTATGGATGGGGCAGGGGCAGTGCCCGGGAACAGGGATGTGCCAACACCGAGACATGGATGGGGCAGTGCCCGGGGACAGGGATGTGCCCCCCCTGAGCTATGAATCGGTCAGGGGCAGTGCCCGGGGACAGGGATGTGCCCACCCTGAGCCATGGATGGGTCAGGGGCAGTGCCCGGGGACAGGGATGTACCCACCCTGTGCTATGGATGGGTCAGGGGCAGTGCCCGGGGACAGGGATGTGCCCACCCTGAGCCGTGGATGGGTCGGGGCAGTGCCCGGGGTCCCGGTCGTGCCCACCCTGATGCCCCCGGATGCAGTGCCCACCTGTGTCCTCACCGTGCCCGCAACTGGGTGCTGTGGGGTGTTGAATCCCTCGAGGAACAAGGTTTGGGGTGTTGGACCCCTCAGAGTACAAGGCTTGGGGTGTTGGATCCCTCGGGGACACTTTGGGGTGTTGGATCTCTCCGGGGACACTTTGGGGTGTCGGACCCCTCAGGGGACAAGGTTTGGGGTGTCGGACCCTTTGGGGGACACTTTGGGGTTTCGGACCCCTCGGGGGACAAGGTTTGGGGTGTCGGACCCCCCGGGGGGTCGCGCTGCGGGTCTGGTTCCCCCCCGCGGTGTCGGTTTGATCCCGGCGGGAGCATCCCCGGGATGGGCGGGATGCGGGAGCAGCAGATCGGGGCACCAACGGCCTCACCCCGCACTTCGGGGGGGGCTTGTGGCAGCGCAGGGGAGGGGTCTCTGCCCCCTCCCCTTCCCCAAAAACGCGGGCAGGACCCCGGCACGTGCCGCCCGCCCCCCCCTTTCCCGCTGCCGTGTCCATATGGACCAACGGCCGCCGCTCCCGGCCCCGCTCCCTCATTAACCTCTGCTCGGGGGGCACCCCCAGCCCAGCTGCCAGCGCGGCTCGGGGGGGGCTCCGCTCTGCTCTCCCCCACCCCTTCCACCCCTTCCATCCCCGGGGGAAATCGCTGCAGAGGGAGGATTTACCAGCCCCAAAATCCGGGTGGGATTTACCATCCCCAAAATCCCCGGGTGGGATTTACCAGCCCCAAAATCCGGGTGGGATTTACCAGCCCCAAAATCCGGGCGGGATTTACCAGCCCCAAAATCCCGGGTGGGATTTACCAGCCCCAAAATCCCGGGCGGGATTTACCAGCCCCAAAATCCGGGTGGGATTTACCAGCCCCAAAATCCGGGTGGGATTTAACAGCCCCAAAATCCCGGGTGGGATTTACCAGCCCCAAAATCCCGGGTGGGATTTACCAGCCCCAAAATCCCGGGCGGGATTTACCAGCCCCAAAATCCGGGTGGGATTTACCAGCCCCAAATCCGGGTGGGATTTAACAGCCCCAAAATCCCGGGCGGGATTTACCAGCCCCAAAATCCCGGGTGGGATTTACCAGCCCCAAAATCCCGGGCGGGATTTACCAGCCCCAAAATCCGGGTGGGATTTACCAGCCCCAAAATCCGGGTGGGATTTAACAGCCCCAAAATCCGGGCGGGATTTACCAGCCCCAAAATCCCGGGAGGGATTTACCAGCCCCAAAATCCCGGGTGGGATTTAACAGCCCCAAAATCCGGGTGGGATTTAACATCCCCAAAATTCGGGCGGGATTTACCACCCCCAAAATCCGGGTGGGATTTACCACCCCCAAAATCCGGGTGGGATTTAACATCCCCAAAATTCGGGCGGGATTTACCAGCCCCAAAATCCGGGTGGGATTTACCAGCCCCAAAATCCGGGTGGGATTTAACAGCCCCAAAATCCCGGTGGGATTTACCAGCCCCAAAATCCGGGTGGGATTTACCAGCCCCAAAATCCCGGGTGGGATTTACCAGCCCCAAAATCCGGGTGGGATTTACCACCCCCAAAATCCGGGTGGGATTTACCAGCCCCAAAATCCGGGTGGGATTTACCACCCCCAAAATCCGGGTGGGATTTACCAGCCCCAAAATCCGGGCGGGATTTACCATCCCCAAAATCCGGGTGGGATTTACCAGCCCCAAAATCCGGGCGGGATTTACCATCCCCAAAATCCTGGGCGGGATTTACCAGCCCCAAAATCCGGGTGGGATTTACCAGCCCCAAAATTCGGGCGGGATTTACCAGCCCCAAAATCCGGGTGGGATTTACCAGCCCCAAAATCCGGGTGGGATTTACCAGCCCCAAAATCCGGGTGGGATTTACCAGCCCCAAAATCCGGGCGGGATTTACCAGCCCCAAAATCCCGGGCGGGATTTACCAGCCCCAAAATCCCGGGTGGGATTTACCAGCCCCAAAATCCGGGTGGGATTTACCAGCCCCAAAATCCGGGTGGGATTTACCAGCCCCAAAATCCGGGTGGGATTTACCAGCCCCAAAATCCGGGTGGGATTTACCAGCCCCAAAATCCGGGCGGGATTTACCAGCCCCAAAATCCCGGGTGGGATTTACCTGTCCCAAAATCCGGGTGGGATTTAACATCCCCAAAATCCGGGTGGGATTTACCATCCCCAAAATCCCCGGGTGGGATTTAACATCCCCAAAATTCGGGCGGGATTTACCAGCCCCAAAATCCGGGTGGGATTTAACATCCCCAAAATCCGGGCGGCATTTACCAGCCCCAAAATCCCAGCGGGATTTACCAGCCCCAAAATCCTGCCTTCCCGGGGGGGCTGGGAGGGGAAAGGGGGGATGCTCCGAGGGGTCCCCGCCCGCTGGTTGCTCACGGAAAGCCCCCCCGGCCGTGTCGGGGTTGGGGGATTTGGGGTCGTTTTCTCAGTTCCTGAGCCCCCCCGTTTTCCCAGAGGCAGGAAAACACCTCCTCCCCATCCCACCCCTCCACGAGGACCGGGCAGAGCGCGGGGTTCACCCCTGGGGGGCATTTCTGCCGCCCTGAAAGCCCCGAGCCCCCCCGAAAAAGGGCGGGGTGGCCGCATCCAGAGCGGGTTGTTGGGTTTTTTCCCGGGATCAACCCAGCGGTGCCGCTCCAGGGATGTCGCCCGGGGGGGGGCGGGAGGCGCTTCCAGCTGGAATCCCGTCCTGGCAGCGCTGCCCTCTGACCGCCGGGCACGGCGAGGGCCCGCGGCATAAATGGTTTAGCGAATTCCCCTCCCGCACCCTCATCCTCATCCTCTGGGGCCGAGGCGGGGCCGCAGCAGATGCGCCCGCGGCCCCATCGGGGCATTTAGAGCCGGATCGGTTACGGGAGGGGATTAAGGAGCCTCCGCTCAGCGTCCCGGCCCCCGCGGCCGCCCGGATTAGGGTCTAATGCCGCGGGCTCGGCCTGCCGGGGGGCTCCGATGGAGCCGGAACCCTCCTCATCCTCGCTCCGGAGCTGGGGGGGGAACCCTGCGGCTGCCGCGGGATAAATCCCGGGGGGGGGATCCCTCGGGAAGGGATTTCTGAGGGTGACAAGAACCAGTGGAGGAGTTGGGGCGGGGAAGGGCAGAGCCTTCCTCCACCCGGGACCCCGAATATTCCACAGCCTTCCTTCAAAACGAGGGAGAACTCTCCTACCCCTCCAGGATCCCTCCTGCCTGCCCAGGATCCCTCCTGCCTGCCCGGGATCCCTCCCAACTGCCCAGGATCTCTCCTGCCCCTCCAGGATCTCTCCTGCCTGCCCAGGATCCCTCCTGCCTGCCCAGACTCTTTCCTGCTTCTCTGGGATCTCTCCTGCCTCTCCAAGATCCCTCCTGTCTGTCCAGGACCCCTCCTGCCTGCCCAGGCTCTTTCCCACTTCTCTGGAATCCCTCCTGCTCCTCCAGGACTTCTTCCGGCCTCTCCAGGATCTCTCCTGCCTTTCCAAGACCTCTCCTGCCCCTCCAGGATCTCTCCTGCCCCTCCAGGATCCCTCCTGCCTGCCCAGGATTCCTCCTGCCTACCCAGGCTCTTTCCTGCTTCTCTGGGATCTCTCCTGCCTCTCCAAGATCCCTCCTGTCTGCCCAGGATTCCTCCTGCCTGCCCAGGCTCTTTCCCACTTCTCTGGAATCCCTCTTGCCTCTCCAGGATCTCTCCTGCCTTTCCAAGACCTCTCCTGCCCCTCCAGGATCCCTCCTGCCTGTCCAGGCTCTTTCCCGGTGCTCTGGGATCTCTCCTGCCTCTCCAGGACCTCTCCTACCTTTCCAAGACCTCTCCTTTCCCTCCAGGATCCCTCCTACCTTCCCGGGGCAGCTCCCCTGGCCCTGGGATGCTCCTTCCTCCTCCTCCTCCTCCTCCTTCTCTTCCTCCTCCTCCTCTATCCAGTTCCACAGCAGGGGAAAAAGGGGGAAACACGACCAACCCCCCCACACCGTGAGAGCTCTGGGGGGACCGAGGGGACACCCCAACATTCCAAAGCCCCCACCCAAGTGTCCCCACGTGCCAGAGGCCCCCGGGCAGCCCAGAAACCCCCCAAAGGGAGGCCCAAACCCCCCCCTCCCAAACCCGAGCTCAGCTGGGGGATGAGGCAGCTCCGGGTGCCCCCCGAGAGCCCCCAGCAGGCAGAGCCGGGGGCCCTGGAGACCCCCCCGGGGCGGGAGCAGATGGAGCTGGAGGCAGCTTGTCGGCATCTGCCCCCCCTTCCCCGCCCCAAACCTTGCCCTCCCTACCCTTCCCTACCCTCTCTGCTCCCCGGGGGTCCTTTCCCCACACGGGGGGTGACTCCAGGGGGTCCCCCCGTGCCGCTGGACCCCCCCAAGTAGGAAGACAGGGAGGGATTCAGGGGCTCCAGGGGATCCCCCTATGTTGCTGGACCCCCTGGGGCAGGGAGACAGGGAGGGATTCAGGGGCTCCAGGGGGTCCCCCCGTGCTGCTGGACCCCCGGGGCAGGAGGATGTGGAGGGATTTGGTAACTCCAGGGGGTCCCCCCGTGCCGTTGGACCCCCGGGACAGGGAGACAGGGAGGGATTCGGGGGCTCCAGAGGGTCCCCCCGGGGCAGGAAGATGGGGAGGGATTCAGGGGCTCCAAGGGGTCCCCCCGTGCCGCTGGACCCCAAGGGTAGGGAGACGTGGACGGATTTAGGGGCTCCAGGGGGTCCCCCCGTGCCGCTGGACCCCCAGGGCAGGAGGACCTGGAGGGATTTAGGGGCTCCAGGGGGTCCCCCCGTGCCACTGGACCCCCAGGACAGGAGGACATGGAGGGATTCGGGGGCTCCCGGGAGCCCCAAAGGGTCGGAGGAGGCTGTTGGGGTGTTTTGGGTGAGCTGCTCTGCTCCCCCCTTGCCCCTGGCAGTGCCTCCCCCGGGCCCGGGGCGGGCAGGGGGTCCCTCAGACCCCCCCACGACTGGCAGCAACCGGGGGGGTCCCTCCCGCTCCCCCGAGCCCCTCCTGGCACCGAGCAGCGCCCGGGATGTTCCTCTGAGAGGGTTTTGTCCCTCTCTTCTCCCCAGAAACCGGGGGCTGGAAAAGCGACTTCCCGGGGCCGGGCAGGGGGAAAAGAGACTTCCCAGGGCCGGGCAGGGGGAAAAGAGACTTCCCAGGGCCGGGTAGGGGGAAAAGAGACTTCCCGGGGACGGGCAGGGGGAAAAGAGACTTCCCGGGGTCGGGCAGGGGGAAAAGAGACTTCCCAGCGCCGGGCGGGGGGAAAAGAGACTTCCCAGGGCCGGGTAGGGGGAAAAGAGACTTCCCAGGGCCGGGCGGGGGGAAAAGAGACTTCCCAGGGCCGGGCAGGGGGAAAAGAGACTTCCCAGGGCCGGGCGGGGGGAAAAGAGACTTCCCGGGGTCGGGCAGGGGGAAAAGAGACTTCCCAGGGCCGGGCGGGGGGAAAAGAGACTTCCCAGCGCCGGGCGGGGGGAAAAGAGACTTCCCAGGGCCGGGCAGGGGGAAAAGAGACTTCCCAGGGCCGGGCAGGGGGAAAAGAGACTTCCCAGCGCCGGGCGGGGGGGCCGGCGGTGCCCGGGTTGGTCCTGGGGGGCACGGGGAAGGTCTGGCAGAGCCGCTGGCAGGGCTGGCAGGGGAAGCAGGGCCGGCAGGAGGAAGCGGGTGCTGTGCCAGCCGCCGCCACCCGCTGCCTCCCGCGGCCCCGGCGGAACACTCCGGCCGCGCTCCCGCCGGGATTTGGGGGGGCCTGGAGCGTCCCGGCCCTGCCCCGGTGGGTGCTCCCTGCTGTGGGACCCTCTCCCAGCCGGCACAGAGACCCCCCCTGAGCTGCCCCGGCGCCGAACCCGCGGCTCGGGCGGAGCTGGGACCCTCCTCATCCTCGCTTTGGTGGTGGTGGAACCCCCGGGATAAATCCGGGGGGGATCCCTCAAGGAGCAGGAAACCCCCCCTCTTGGGAACCCACCCCTTGGGGAACCCTGGTGGGATGGGGAGGGTCTTCTCTTGGGCGTGGGGGGGTCTGTGGGACCCCCAGAGCTCTGGGAAGTGGTGGATTGGGGGGATCTTCTCCTGAGTGGGGGGGTGTCTGTGGGACCCCCAGAGCTCTGGGAAGTGGTGGGGTTGGGGAGGGGTCTTCTCCTGGGCATGGAGGGGGTCTGTGGGACCCCCAGAGCTCTGTGGAGTGATGGGGTTGGGGAGGGGTCTTCTCCTGGGCATGGAGGGGGTCTGTGGGACCCCCAGAGCTCTGGGAAGTGATGGGGTTGGGGGGGGGGGTCTTCTCCTGAGTGTGGGAGGGGGTTTTGGGACCCCCAGAGCTCTGGGAAGTGCTGGGGCTGGGGGGGTCTTCTCCTGAGTGGGGTCTGTGGGACCCCCAGAGCTCTGGGTTGGGGGGGGGTCTGCTCCTGGCCATGGGGACCCCCAGAGCTCTGGGAAGTGATGGGGCTGGGGGGGGGTCTTCTCCTGGGCATGGAGGGGGTCTGTGGGACCCCCAGAGCTTCGTGGGGTGATGGGGTTGGGGGGTCTTCTCCTGGGCTTGGGGGGGGGGGGGGCTGTGGGACCCCCAGAGCTCTGGGAAATGATGGGGTTGGGAGGGGAGGTCTTTTCCTGAGTGTGAGAGGGGTCTGTGGGACCCCCAGGAATGTGGGGAAGTGATGGGGTTGGGGGAGGAGGTCTTTTCCTGAGTGTAGGAGGGGTCTGTGGGACCCCCAGAGCTCTGGGAAGTGATGGGGCTGCTGGGGGTCTTCTCTTGGGCATGGAGGGGGGCTGTGGGACCCCCAGGAATGTGGGAAGTGGGGGGGCTTGGGGGGGAGGGGGGGTCTTCTGTTGAGTGTGAGGGGGGTCTGTGGGACCCCCAGAGCTTCATGGAGTCATGGGGTTGGGGGGGGGGGGGGGTCTTCTCCTTAGTGTGGGAGGTGTCTGTGGGACCCCCAGAGCTCTGGGAAGTGATGAGGCTGGGGGGGGTCTTCTCCTGGGCATGGGGGGGGAGTCTGTGGGACCCCCAGAGCTCTGGGAAGTGATGGGGCTGGGGGGGGTCTTCTCCTGAGGGGGGCGGGGTCTGTGGGACCCCCAGAGCTTCATGGAGTCATGAGGTTGGGGGGGGCCTTCTCCTGGACATGGGGGGGGGTCTGTGGGACCCCCAGAGCTCTGGGAAGTGCTGGGGCTGGGGGGGTCTTCTCCTGAGCACGGCCCACCCCATCCCCAGGTACAGACCCCCATGGGAGGGAGCCAATACAGGGAGACCCTCACCCACCCCGGTCCCACCCCCCCAAACCTCCCCCTGCCCCTTTTCCCGGCGCGTTTCTATAAATCAACCTCTGGCATCCCCCCCCATCCCTCCCTCCACCCCCCCCCCGGCCCAACACGCCCCCCGTGGCGGGGTTCGGGGGTCACCCGTGACCCCTGGCAGATGGCGCGGGCACTCCCAGCCCTTCCCCGGGAACTGTTGCGGTTCCCGACCATCTGTCGGGAAGCTCCGATCTCCCGGGAAGCTCCGATCTCCCGGCTCTGCTACCCTGGGATTCCCCCCCCCCCGCCACGACTGTCAGCCCGGGGGGCACGGGCAGGGGTCGGGGGGCAGCCGGGGGGCAGCTGGTGGATGGGTGTCCCCCTCCCCACCCTCGGTGACCCCCCAAATCCGCGGGGAGCGAGCGGGAGAAGGGGCTGAGGGGGAGGGGGGTGTGTTTGCGGGATCTCGGTGCCCTGGGGGGTGATGGGGTTGCTGGAGGTCTTCTCCTGGGAATGGGGGAGGCTGTGGGACCCCCGGGGGCAGTGAGGGGGGTGATGGGGCTACTGGGGGTCTTCTCCTGGCACTGGGGGGCTGTGGGACCCCCGGGGGCAGTGAGGGGGGGGGATGGGGGTCTTCTCCTGGGAATGAGAGGGGCTGTGGGACCCCCGGGGGCAGTGAGGGGGGTGATGGGGCTGCTGGGGGTCTTCTCCTGGCACTGGGAGAGTTGTGGGATCCCCAGGGACGTGGGGGGTGATGAGGCTGCTGGGGGTCTTCTCCTGGCACTGGGGGGGCTGTGGGACCCCAGGGATGGTGAGGGGGGTGATGGGGCTGCCGGGGGTCTTCTCCTGGGAATAGGGGGAATGTGGGACCCCAGGGGTAGTGAGGGGGTGATGGAGCTTCTGGGGGTCTTCTCCTGGCACTGGGGGGGCTGTGGGACCCCAGGGGTAGTGAGGGGGTGATGGGCCTGCTGGGGGTCTTCTTCTGGCACTGGGGGTGCTGTGGGTCCTCCAGGGGCAGCCAAACGGGTGATAGGATTCCTGGGGGGGTCTTCTCCTGGCACTGGGGGGGCTGTGGGACCCCCAGGGGCAGCCAAAGGGGTGATAGGATTGCTGGGGGGTCTTCTCGTGGCACTGGGGGGGCTGTGGGTCCTCCAAGGGTAGCCAGGGGGTGATGGGGCCGCTGGGGGTCTTCTCCTGGCACGGGGGGGGGGCTGTGGGACCCCCAGGGGCACTGATGGGGGTTATGGGGCTGCTGGGGGTCTTCTCCTGACAGTGGGGAGAGTGATGGGGCTTCTGCGGGTCTTCTCCTGGCACTGGGGGGGCTGTGGGATCCCTGGGGGCAGCCAGGGGGGTGGTGGGACTGCTGGGGGTCTTCTTCTGGCACTGGGGGGGCTGTGGGTCCTCCAGGGGCAGCCAAAGGGGTGATGGGATTGCTGGGGGTCTTCTCCTGGGAATGTGGGGGCTGTGGGACCCCCAGGGGCACTGATGGGGGTGATGGGGCTGCCGGGGTGCAGAACTGAGAGAAGCCCCCGGAGCCCTGAGCAGCTCGGGGTGGGGGGGGTTGGGGGATCTCTGGGGACCCGCAGCCCCCGGGGAGCCCCTGAGTGTGCAGGGACGTGGGAGGAGCCCCCCAGAGATCCCAATTCCCCAGGGGGGTCCCCGGGGAGGGGTTGCCCCTGGGATGGATCCCGGGGGGTCTCGGGGGGGGTGGCAGTGCCTGGGGGGGGCTCAGAGAGGGGCTGGGGGGGCCAGATGGAGGGCGGAGGTGGACGAAGGATGGCAGGGTGAGTTTTGGGGGGCTGCGGTGGAGGGGGGGCTGTGCTGGGGTGGCCTGTGGGGAGCAGCAGCTCCTGCACCGAAACCAAACCCTTCTCCGGCCGGAGCCTGCATTTATTTCCCTCCGGGATCCTCCTTCCCGCGGCAGATCCCTCCCTCTCCACGGCAATTCTCTCCCTTCCCACGGCAAATCCCTCCCTTCCCGCATCAAATCCCTCCCTTCCCACGGCAGAGCCCGCCCTTCCCATGGCAAATCCTTCCCTCTCCACGGCAAATCCCCCCCTTCTCGCATCAAATCCCCCCCTTCTCGCATCAAATCCCGCCCTTCCCGCATCAAATCCTTCCCTCTCCACGGCAAATCCCGCCCTTCCCGCATCAAATCCCCCCCTTCCCACATCAAATCCCTCCCTTCCCACGACAAATCCCTCCCTTCCCACGGCAAATCCCGCCCTTCCCACATCAAATCCCTCCCTTCCCACATCAAATCCCTCCCTTCCCACATCAAATCCCGCCCTTCCCACATTAAATCCCTCCCTTCCCACACCAAATCCCCCCCTTCCCACGGCAGATCCCCCCCTTTCCCCTCTCTCCTGCCGTGACCGGGGACTGCAGCGCTCGGGGGGGCTCGAGGGTCCCTCTGTGTCCCCTCTGTCCCCTCACGGGGCTCGGCCACCGATGTCCTGCCCAGCTCCCTCCGGACCCTGCGCTGGTCCCACAGCTCCGCGTCCCGCAGCCAGACCGGTCCCGACCAGTCCAGACCAGTCCAAACCAGTCCAGACCAGTCCCGATCAGCGCCGGGGGCAGCGCGGGGAGGGGCGGGGGGATGTCCCCGATGTCCCCTCACGGTGACATCACGTAGGCGGTGGCGATGAACCTCCGGCCGCCGCCGTAGGTGGATTTGGTCCAGGGGAAGGTTTGGATGCTCAGGCTGTGCCCGCCCAGGCTCAGGTGACACCTGTGGGGACACGGCCTGTCACCCCCCGAGCCCCCGGGGACGTGTCTGGGGTGCTCCCGGTGCCCCAACACCGGCCCTGCCCCATCCCTGAGCCCTCATCCCACAGTCCCATCTCCAGGATCCTCCCGGTGTCCCAACACCGGCCCTGCCCCGTCCCTGTCCTCCCACGATCCCATCTTCGGGATGCTCCCAGTGATCCCACTGCTCCATCCCTGAGCCCTCATCCCACAATCCCATCTCCAGGGCCACCCCTGAGCCCTCATCCCACAATCCCATCTCTGGGATCCTGGTGTCCCCACACCCTCACTGCCCCATCCCTGAGCCCTCATCCCACAGTCCCATCTCCAGTCCCATCCCTGAGCCCTCATCCCACAATCCCATCTCCGGGATGCTCCCGATGTTCCCACACCCTCACTGCTCCATCCCTGAGCCCTCATCCCACAGTCCCGTCTCCAGTCCCATCCCTGAGCCCTCATCCCACACTCCCATCTCCGGGATGCTCTCAGTGATCCCACACCCTCACTGCTCCATCCCTGAGCCCTCATCCCACAGTCCCATCTCCAGTCCCATCCCTGAGCCCTCATCCCACAATCCCATCTCCAGTCCCATCCCTGGGCCCTCATCCCACAGTCCCATCTCCAGTCCCATCCCTGAGCCCTCATCCCACAATCCCATCTCCGAGATGCTCTCAGTGATCCCACTGCTCCAATCCCTGAGCCCTCATCCCACAATCCCATCTCCGGGATGCTCTCAGTGATCCCACACCCTCACTGCTCCATCCCTGAGCTCTCATCCCACAATCCCATCTCCAGTCCCATCCCTGAACCCTCATCCCACAGTCCCATCTCCGGGATGCTCTCAGTGATCCCACACCCTCACTGCTCCATCCCTGAGCTCTCATCCCACAATCCCATCTCCAGTCCCATCCCCGAGCCCTCATCCCACAATCCCATCTCCAGGATGCTCTCAGTGATCCCACTGCTCCAATCCCTGAGCCCTCATCCCACAGTCCCATCTCCCGGGAGAGAGACAGACAGGCACAGGGTAGACAGACAGACAGACACATAGGACAGACAGACAGACCCAGGACACACGGGTACAGGACACACGGGTACAGGACACATGGACCCAGGACACAGAGCAGGACAGACGGACAGACAGACAGACACAGGACACAGACACAGGACAATGGACAGACAGCCAGACCCAGGACACAGAGCAGGACAGACAGAGCAGGACAGACAGGCAGACCCAGGACACACAGAGCAGAACAGATGGACAGCCAGCCCCAGGACAGACAGACAGACCCAGGACAGACAGACAGGTACAGGACACACAGAGCAGGACAGACGGACACACAGAGCAGGACAGACGGACACACGGAGCAGGACAGACGGACACATGGAGCAGGACAGACGGACACACAGCCAGCCCCAGGACACACGGAGCAGGACAGACGGACACACGGAGCAGGACAGCCAGCCAGCCCAGCCCAGGTACTCACGCCCGGCCGGGCCGCGCCAGGAAGCAGAGGGTGTAGAGGCCGAGCTCGAACTCGGGGCTGGAGCCGATGAAGGCGGATCCCACCTCCTTGTGGAACCCGTCCCAGCTGAACTGCAGCCCCAGCACCGTGGGGAACGTGTCCCACTGCGGGACGGGGGGACGGGGGGGACAGGGGGGGTCAGAGCCTTGGTCCCGGGGGCTCCGGGAATCCACCCAGACCCTCCGGTGCCCCAAGAACCCCCCCAGACCTTCCGGTGCCCCAGGAATCCTCACACACCCCCCCGGGGGACAGAGAGGGGTCCAACCGGGCTGAGAGACCCCAGAGGAGCCCCCCGGCCCCAAATCTCTCACTGAGGGCTTGAGGGGCCCTTCTGGGTGTTGGGGGGTCTGTTCCGGACCTGCTCATCCCACCCCACCCCTGGGACACCCCGGGAGGCAGGGGGAGCATCCCCAGTGCTGTGGATCCATCCCTGGTGCTCTGGATCCACCCCTGAGGCTCTGGATCCATCCCTGGTGCTGTGGATCCATCCCTGGGGCTCTGGATCCAACACCATCCCTGGTGTTGTGGATCCACCCCTGAGGCTCTGGATCCATCCCTGATGCTCTGGATTCATCCCTGGGGCTCTGGATCCACCCCTGAGGCTCTGGATCCATCCCCAGTGCTGTGGATCCATCCCTGGGGCTCTGGATCCATCCCCAGTGCTGTGGATCCACCCCTGAGGCTCTGGATCCATCCCTGATGCTCTGGATTCATCCCTGGGGCTCTGGATCCACCCCTGAGGCTCTGGATCTATCCCCAGTGCTGTGGATCCATCCCTGGTGTTGTGGATCCACTCCTGAGGCTCTGGATCCATCCCTGATGCTCTGGATCCATCCCTGGTGCTCTGGATACATCCCTGGTGCTCTGGATCCACCCCTGAGGCTCTGGATCCACCCCTGAGGCTCTGGATCCACCCCTGGTGCTCTGGATCCCCCCCTGAGGCTCTGGATCCACCCCTGAGGCTGTGGATCCACCCCTGGGGCTCTGGATCCATCCCTGCTGCTGTAGGTCCACCCTTGAGGCTCTGGATCCATCCCGTTGGGATGAGGCTGGTTTGGGGTGGTGCTGCCCCATCACAGCCCCCCAGGCCCTGCTGCCCCTGCCAGTCCCCCCCGGGCTCACTCACCGGCCCGTCGAAGTTGTGGCTCAGGTAGTTGACCGTTCCCTGCTTCTCCAGGAGGTAGAAGCGAATCCAGTTGTGGAATCCGGACACTTTCCCTTTCTTCACCTCCCCTAAACACGAGGGACACCCCTGGGTGAGCCCCCGGCCCCCCCTGCCCCTCTCCCCCCACCCCAGCCGGGCTGTACCTGAGAAGACGTGCTCGAAGCCGCTGGAGTCCTGCTCTCCGTCCCCTCTGGAATACAGCCCGAACCACATCCCCTTCAAATCCTCCAGGAATTCCTGCTCGGAGTCGTAGCGGTCTGTGGGACAGGAGGGAGCCAGGACTGGGAGCGCTGGGAGAGGCAGAGCTCCCCCGTCCCTCACCCCCTCCCGTCCCTCGGGAATCATCCCGCTCCTCCCCGCTCCTCCCGGGGCACCTCCCGCCCGGCCGGAGCTTCCCTTGGGGAATTCCCGAGGCTCCCGCCCCGCCCCACAACTCACTTTTCTCTCGGAGGAAGGCGAAGAGCGTCCTCATGAGCTCGGTTGCCATCGCCTCCCCGAGGAAGGTGTCCTGTTCCCGCAGCTCCTCCGCCGTCACCTCCTCCTCCCTGCCCGTGGCCCGCTGGTAATTATCCAGCAGCTTAATGAAGCTGGAGTAGGTGGGTTTGGAGAACAGCTCCTCGTTCACGTGTTTGTAGAGCCTGGAGGGGTGGGGGGAGAGGGTAAGGGAGAGGAACTCCTTCCCCACGGACCCCACAGGTTGTTCTGCCCCCATCACAGACCCCACAGGATGTCCTGCCCCTGTCACAGAGCCCACAGGTTGTCTTACCCCCATCACAGACCCCACAGGACCTGCTGCCCCCATCACAGACCCCACAGGACCTGCTGCCCCCATCACAGACCCCACAGATTGTCCTGCCCCCATCACAAACCCCACAGGACCTGCTGCCCCATCACAGACCCCATAGGATGTCCTGCCCCCATCACAAACCCCACAGGACCTGCTGCCCCCATCACAGACCCCATAGGATGTCCTGCCCCCATCACAAACCCCACAGGACCTGCTGCCCCCATCACAGACCCCATAGGATGTCCTGCCCCCATCACAGACCCCATAGGATGTCCTGCCCCCATCACAGACCCCACAGAACCTGCTGCCCCATCACAGACCCCACAGGACCGCCCCACACCATCCCTGGTGGCCCCCGGGCCACCACCGGCGACCCCCAGGCCCCCCCCGGTGGCCACTCACGGCTGCGGCGACAGGTCCCGCCCGTGTCCCGTCTCGCCGGGGCCCGCCCGGTGCTGGGGGTTGAGGGCGATGTCTCCGGGCCGGGCCCGGTTGTGATCCAGCCCGTAGAGCCGCTCCGACAGCTCCAGGAGCTCCCGCTCCGTGATGGAATCGCGGCTCCGGGAGAAGCCGCCTGTGGGGAGGGGCAGCAGGGGCTGGGGGGGGTCGTCCGGCACCCATCGGACCCCTGGGGGGCCGTCAGGGGGGTCCAGACACTCCCGAAAACCACGGACACGAGGTGACCACAGGGAGCCTTCCCTGGGCTCCGGGGGAGCCGGGAATTGTCAGCCCCTGTCCCGCGGTGTGACCCTGCTCCGTGTGACACATTCAAAGGGATCAGCCCCCTCCCCACCCTCAGGTGTGACCCTGCTCCGTGTGACACATCCAAAGGGATCAGCCCCCTCCCCATCCTTCAGGTGTGACCCTGCTCCGTGTGACACATCCCCTGGGATCAGCCCCCTCCCCATCCTTCAGGTGTGACCCTGCTCCGTGTGACACATCCAAAGGGATCAGCCCCCTCCCCATCCTTCAGGTGTGACCCTGCTCCGTGTGACACATCCAAAGGGATCAGCCCCCTCCCCATCCTTCAGGTGTGACCCTGCTCCGTGTGACACATCCAAAGGGATCAGCCCCTGCACCCCGGTGTGACCCTGCTCCGTGTGACACATCCAAAGGGATCAGCCCCCTCCCCACCCTCAGGTGTGACCCTGCTCCGTGTGACACATCCAAAGGGATCAGCCCCCTCCTGCTCCATGTGACACATCCCCTGGGATCAGCCCCTGCCCCCCGGGTGTGACCCTACTCCATGTGACACATCCCCTGGGATCAGCCCCCTCCTGCTCCATGTGACACATCCCCTGGGATCAGCCCCCTCCTGCTCCATGTGACACATTCCCTGGGATCAGCCCCCTCCCCATTTTCAGGTGTGGGGTGGGCAGGGGATGTAAAATCCAGCCCCCCATGGGCTCCCCGTGCCCACCCGGCTCCCAGGAATGGTGCTGGAAGCAGGATGATGCCCCGAGGCCATGGATACCCCCAGGGGGTCCCAGGATCAAGGGATGTTCCAAGGTGGAAGGGCCCCACAAAGATCATCCAACTCCCGGCCTCACACAGGATGCCCCAAAATCCCACTGATCCCAAAATCCCAACGCCTGAGGGCGTTGTCCAAATAATCCTGGAGCTCTGGCAGGTTTGGGGTTGTGACCAAACCCTGGGGAGCCCGTTCAGTGTCCGACCCCCCTCTGGGGGAAGAACCTTTCCCTGAGATCCAACCTCACCCTGCCCTGGCACAGCTCCAGCCCTTCCCTTGGATCCTGTCCCTGGGAACACCGACCCAGGGGGGTCCCTGTGGGGTTTGGGGTGCACAGGCACACAGGGACACAGCCTCAGAACATCCCTGTGGGGTTTGGGGTGCACAGGACCCTGGGAACACCAACCCAGGGGGGTCCCTGTGGGGTTTGGGGTGTACAGGCACACAGGGACACAGCCCCAGAACATCCCTGTGGGGTTTGGGGTGCACAGGCACACAGGGACACAGCCCCAGAACATCCCTCTGGGGTTTGGGGTGCACAGGACCCTGGGAACACCGACCCAGGGGGTGGTTTGGAGTGCACAGGCACACAGGGACAGCATATCCCCGTGGGATTTGGGGGTCACACCGCGGGGCTCATCCCCAGGCTCCTCCTGTTCCCCTCCCTTTCCCCCCCCTCACCCCGGGCAGACTCACCGCGGGCTGGAGCTGCCTCCTCATCCTCATCCCCATCCCCATCCCCACCTGCACGGAGCAGAAAGGAAAAGGTGATGGAGCCTTCCCAGGACCCCCCACCCCCGGGGGAGCCCCCCGCGCCCACCCCCCGTCCCGGGGGTCTCACCGGGGGTCTCACCGGGCCGGCAGTGCCGGTGGAAGTCCCCGCAGCAGCTGCCGCGGGTCCCGCACTCCGGGTGACAGTGACACTCGTCCTCCTCGCTCGGGGCTTCCCCGCAGCGACCCTCGCACGAGTCGGGGGCCGTGTACAGGTCTGGAGGGGGGGAGAAAAACACCCGCGGGGGTCCTCAGGAGGGGCTCCCGAGCCGGGAACATCCCGTCCTTCCCCAGCTCCCGCCTCGGAGCCGCCCGGGGTGTTCGTCGGGGCTCGGAGGTGGCATCGAGGTGACATCTCCGCCCTGCTGTTGGGGACCCGCCGCGTCGGGGCCGTTCCCGGCAGGAAAACAGCCCGGTTTGCTCCTCCTGATTCACCGGGATGATGCCGGGATGAGCAGGGGCGCCCCGGGCCCTGCCCGAGGAGCTGCCGCATTCCAGACTCTGCAACCCGGCCGCCCTTCCTCCCGCCGGGAACACCGGGAAGTCCTTCCCGAGCGATTTAGGTGCTAAACGAGCTGTTTATGTGCCACACGTGCTGCTGAGAACCTGCTTTGGGGCTAAAAATAGCAGCAAGTCCGGCTTTGAGGAGGGGGAGTGTCACTCCGAGAGGGACAAGGGACGCGGGTGTCACTCCGAGAGGGATGAGGGACGCGGGTGTCACCTGAGAGGGACGAGGGACGCGGGTGTCACCCTGAGAGGGAAGAGGGACGTGGGTGTCACCCTCAGAGGGGTGAGGGGTGCAAGTGTCACCCTGAGAGGGACAAGGGACACGAGTGTCACCCTCAGAGGGATGAGGGACGTGGGTGTCACTCTGAGAGGGACAAGGGACGCGAGTGTCACCCTCAGAGGGACGAGGGACACTGGTGTCACCCTGAGAGGGACGAGGGACACGAGTGTCACTCTGAGAGGGATGAGGGACGCGGGTGTCACCTGAGAGGGACAAGGGACGCGGGTGTCACCCTCAGAGGGAGGAGGGATGCAAGTGTCACCCTGAGAGGGACGAGGGATGCAAGTGTCACCCTCAGAGGGACAAGGGACACGGGTGTCACTCTGAGAGGGACAAGGGACGTGGGTGTCACCCTCAGAGGGATGAGAGACACAGGTGTCACTCTCAGAGGGACGAGGGACACGAGTGTCACCTGAGAGGGACAAGGGATGTGGGTGTCACCCTGAGAGGGACAAGGGACACGGGTGTCACTCTCAGAGGGACAAGGGACGCGGGTGTCACTCTCAGAGGGATGAGGGACACGAGTGTCACCTGAGAGGGACAAGGGATGTGGGTGTCACCCTCAGAGGGACGAGGGACACGGGTGTCACTCTGAGAGGGACGAGGGATGCGGGTGTCACCTGAGAGGGACGAGGGACACGGGTGTCACTCTCAGAGGGACAAGGGACACGAGTGTCACCCTCAGAGGGATGAGGGACGTGGGTGTCACTCTGAGAGGGACAAGGGACATGGATGTCACCCTCAGAGGGACGAGGGACACTGGTGTCACTCTGAGAGGGACAAGGGACGTGGGTGTCACCCTCAGAGGGAGGAGGGATGCAAGTGTCACCCTGAGAGGGACGAGGGACACTCGTCATCCAGCCAGGAGGAGCTGCAGGAGCACAGGGGGTCGGGTTTGTGCTCAGGCAGCCCCGGGGGAAGCGGCTCCAGGCTCCTCGTCAGCTCCTGGTGGGAGCAGGAGGTGATGGAAAAGCCACCTCAGCAGCCTTGTGCCCCCTCCAGGAAGGTGACCCTGAACCAGGAAAGTGACCCTTCTAAGGTGACCCTCCTCAGGTGACCCTGTCCCAGGAAGGTGACCCCATCCCAGGAAGGTGACCCTCTCCAAAGAATGCAACCCTATCCCAGGTGATCCTCCCTCAGGAAGGTGACCCTCTCCAAGGAAAGAGACCCTTTCCCAGGAAGGTGACCCTTCTCAGGTGACCCTTTCCCAGGAAGGTGACCTTCTCCCAGGACCCTCTCCCAGGAAGGTGACCCTCTCCCAGGACCCTCTCCCAGGACACACCGAGGAGCCACATTCCAAGTGCTGCCCCCCTGCCAAGGGATCCCTGGAGGCTCCCTGGAGGATCCCTGGAGGCTCCCTGGAGGCTCCCTGGAGGGGAAGGCGTGGCTGTCCCTGCCAACCCTGCAATCACCAACATCTGAGGCACCGCTGGGTTGCCCAATTCTGGCTCCAGCTCCAGGGGAAACGTGTCCTGGGGCAACTCCTGACACTGCACGTCCTGTCCCGGCACATCCCAGGGATGAGGGACATCCCAGCTGGGAGAGGGACATCCCAGGGAGGAGAGGGACATCCAAGGGAGGAGAGGGACATCCCAGTCAGGAGAGGGACATCCCAGGGATGAGAGGGACATTCCAGGGATGAGAGGGACATCCCAGCTGGGAGAGGGACATCCCAGGGAGGAGAGGGACATCCCAGCTGGGAGAGGGACATCCCAGCCAGGAGAGGGACATCCCAGGGAGGAGAGGGACATCCCAGGGAGGAGAGGGACATCCCAGGGAGGAGAGGGACATCCCAGTCAGGAGA
>NC_045666.1:856492-871342 GCF_009829145.1 Chiroxiphia lanceolata
CCCCCTGAGCTCCAGAGAGATTGTGACACCCCCTCCAGGTCCTCCGGGAAAGCCCAATTCTCAGCTTTTGGGTCATTCTGGTTTTTTGGGGTCATCCGTCCCCTCCCTGCCCGGGGCTGCCCTTCCCCGGGGACCCCCCCCCGGCCCTGGGGAGGCTCCTCAGCCCCTTCCCGGCCCTCCCCAAATCCCGTGGGAAACATTCCCACATTCCCAAATGGTGCCTGGGGGGGGGACATCCTTCTCCCGCTGGTTCCCGGTCCTGGGGCTGAGCCGCCCCCCAAAAAGGGTCATTGAGGCGTGGGGGGGGCCCCAAAGTGTCATTGGGGGGTGTGAGGGGACCCCAAAAGGGTCATTGAGGGGTGTGGGAGGACCCCAAAAGAGTCATTGTGGGGGGACCCCTAAAAAGGATCCTTGGGATCGTGGGGGTCCCCCCAAAAGGGAGGGTCCCAGGAGGAGGGGGTGGGTCCCGGGGGGGGCTGTACCGGGAGAACAAAGGGCAGCTCAGCCTGGATCCAAAAATTCCTCTATTGTTCCACTCTCCGTGTCCCCCCCTGCCTGGAGCCCCCGCATCCCTGCTCCAGGGTCCATATCCTGCTCCAGGGCCACATCCTGATCCAGGGTCACATCCCTGATCTGGGGTCCATATCCTAATCCAGAGTCCATATCCTGCTCCAGGGTCACATCCCTGCTCCAGGGTCACATCCCTGATCTGGGGTCCATATCCTAATCCAGAGTCCATATCCTGCTCCAGGGCCACATCCTGATCCAGGGTCACATCCCTGCTCCAGGGTCACATCCTGATCCAGGGTCACATCCCTGCTCCAGGGTCACATCCTGATCCAGGGTCACATCCCTGCTCCAGGGTCACATCCTGGCTCCAGCGTCCATATCCTGCTCCAGGGCCACATCCCTGATCCAGGGTCACATCAGTCCAGGGCCACATCCTGCTCCAGGGTCACATCCCTGCTCCAGGGTCACATCCTGATCCAGGGTCACATCCTGATCCAGGGTCCACATCCTGATCCGGGGTCACATCCCTGCTCCAGGGTCACATCCTGCTCCAGGGTCCACATCCCTGCTCCAGGGTCACATCCCTGCTCCAGGGTCACATCCTGATCCAGGGTCACATCCTGATCCAGGGTCCACATCCTGATCCAGGGTCCACATCCCTGCTCCAGGGTCACATCCTGCTCCAGGGTCCACATCCCTGCTCCAGGGTCACATCTGTGCTCCAGGGTCCATATGTCTGCTCCAGGACCCACATCCCTTCTCCGGGCCCATATCCTGCTCTGGGCCCCACATCCCTGATCCAGGGGCCATATCCCTGATCCAGGGCCCCATGTCCTTCTCCAGGGCCCCACATCCAGCTCTAGGGCCACATCTCTGCTCCGGGACCCCACATCCTTCTCCAGGGTCCATATCCCTGCTCCAGGGCCCCACATCCTTCTCCAGGGCTCCACATCCTTCTCCAGGGCCCCACATCCAGCTCCAGGGCCCCACATCCTTCTCCAGGGCCCCACATCCTTCTCCAGGGCCCCACATCCAGCTCCAGGGCCCCACATCCTTCTCCAGGGCCCCACATCCTTCTCCAGGGCCCCACATCCAGCTCCAGGGCCCCACATCCTTCTCCAGGGCCCCACATCCTTCTCCAGGGCCCCACATCCAGCTCCAGGGCCCCACATCCAGCTCCAGGGCCCCACATCCTTCTCCAGGGCCCCACATCCAGCTCCAGGGCCCCACATCCAGCTCCAGGGCCTCACATCCAGCTCCAGGGCCCCACATCCTTCTCCAGGGCCCCACATCCAGCTCCAGGGCCCCACATCCAGCTCCAGGACCCCACATCCTTCTCCAGGGCCCCACATCCTTCTCCAGGGCCCCACATCCAGCTCCAGGGCCCCACATCCAGCTCCAGGGCCCCACATCCAGCTCCAGGGCCTCACATCCTTCTCCAGGGCCCCACATCCAGCTCCAGGGCCCCACATCCTTCTCCAGGGCCCCACATCCTTCTCCAGGGCCCCACATCCAGCTCCAGGGCCCCACATCCTTCTCCAGGGCTCCATATCCAGCTCCAGGGACCCACATCCGGCTCCAGGGCCCCACATCCAGCTCCAGGGCTCCACATCCTTCTCCAGGGCTCCATATCCAGCTCCAGGGCCCCACATCCAGCTCCAGGGCCCCACATCCTTCTCCAGGGCCCCACATCCAGCTCCAGGGCCCCACATCCAGCTCCAGGGCCCCACATCCAGCTCCAGGGCCCCGGGCCCTCCCTCCCTCAGGGCTCCAGGTCCCGGGAGAGCCGCAGCAGCTCCTTCTGGCTGTCGATGGCCCGGAGGTGCTGCAGGAATTCCCAGGTGGACACGGGGCTCCTCCCGCCCAGGGACTGCTCCGAGCCTGGGGGACAGTGGGGTAGGGCTGGGGCAGGGCTGGGGCAGGGCTGGGGCAGGGCTGGGGCAGGGCTGGGACCCTCTGCAATCCCGTGGGAACATCCCAGGGATCCCCCTGCCCTGCCCTCCTCCCCCTCCAAACCTCGGCATCACCCCTGGGCTGGCTCATGGATCCCATCCATTCCCTTGGCTCATGGATCCCATCCATTCCCTTCCCTTGGCTCATGGATCCCATCCATCCTTCCCTTGGCTCATGGATCCCATCCTGCCCCTTCCCTTGGCTCATGGATCCCATCCTGCCCCTTCCCTTGGCTCATGGATCCCACCCATTCCCTTGGCTCATGGATCCCACCCATTCCCTTCCCTTGGCTCATGGATCCCATCCATTCCCTTGGCTCATGGATCCCATCCATCCCCTATCCTCCTCCCTCAGCTCAGGGACCCCAGCACGAGGGGGGTCTCCCGGGGCAGGGGGGGGGTCTCCCAGCACAGGGGGGGTCTCCCGGGGCAGGGGGGGCTGGTTTAGGGTGGTGGGGGGACCCCCAAACTCACACGTGGAGATCCTGAGGGCCTTGGGATCCTCCTGCCGGGGGGGGGAGCGGCTCCTCAGGGGGGACAGTGGGGCTGGGGGGGGACACACAGAGAGGGGGGGGCTTGGCCCCAGGCCCAGCACAGCTGGGAGGGCTCAGCCCCACTCCGGGGGGGGCTCAACCCCATCCCTAGGAGTGCACAGGGGGGCTCAGCCCCATCCCTGGGGGTGCAGGGGGGGCTCAGCCCATCCCTGGGGGTGCACAGAGAGCACGGGGGGGGCTCAGTCCCATCCCTGGGGGTTCAGAGGGGGCTCAGCCCCACCCATGGCGGTTCAGGGGGGCTCAGCCCCATCCCTGGGGGCGCACAGAGAGTAGGGGGGGCTCAGCCCCATCCCTGGGTGGGTTCAGCCCCATCCCTAGGGGTGCAGGGGGGGCTCAGCCCCACTCCTAGGGGTCCAGGAGGGGCTCAGTCCCATCCCTGGGTGTTCGGGGGGGCTCAGCCCCATCCCTGGGGGTTCAGGGGGGGCTCAGTCCCATCCCTGAGGGTACCCAGCGTGCAGAGGGGGGGGCTCAGCCCCATCTCTGGGTGTACCCAGAGCGCAGGGGGCCTCAGCCCCATCCCTGGGGGTGCCCAGAGCACAGGGGGGGCTCAGCCCCACCCCTGGGTGGCTTCAGCCCCATCCCTGGGTGTTCAGGGGGGGCTCAGTCCCATCCCTGAGGGTACCCAGAGTACAGGGGGGGGGCTCAGCCCCATCTCTGGGTGTTCAGGGGGGGCTCAGCCCCATCTCTGGGGGGCTCAGCCCCCTCCCTGGGGGTTCAGGGGGGGCTCAGCCCCATCCCTGGGGGTTCAGGGGGGGCTCAGCCCCATCCCTGGGGGTTCAGGGGGGGCTCAGCCCCATCTCTGGGGGTTCAGGGGGGGCTCAGCCCCATCTCTGGGGGTTCAGGGGGGGCTCAGCCCCACCCCTGGGGGTACCCAGAGCGCAGAGGGGGGGGCTCAGCCCCATCCCTGTCCCTCCCTCCGCCCCCCCCCCCCCCAAAATCACTCACGGTGGGCGTGGCCGCGGCAGCGCTGCAGGACCCGCGCGGTTTTTGCCATCATGTGCTGCGGGACAGGGACAGAGTCACCCCCTGCCCACCCCTCCCCTCCCCTTCCCCGGCCCCACCCGGCTCTCAGCGATGGGAAAACATCGATCCCTGCGGCTGCAGGACCCCCCCGAGGGGTCCTGGCTGCAGGAAAAGGGGGTGACCACCATCCTCTGTGGCTTCGGTGGCAACCACAAGCCCCCCAAGACCCCCCCCAGAAGGGTTCCTGGCTGTGGGTGGAAGGGAGGGACCACCAAACCCTGTGGCTTCGGCATCAATCAGAGACCCCCCGAGGGGTCCTGACTGCGGGGAAAGGGGGGGACCACCATCCTCTGTGGCTCCAGGGGCAACCACGACCACTCTGAGACCCCCCGAGACCCCCCCCGAGGGGTCCTGGCTGCAGGGAAAGGGGGGGACCACCCTCCCCTGTGGCTTCAGGGGCAACCACGACCACCCTGAGACCCCCCCGAGCCCCCCCGAGGGGTCCTGGCTGTTGGGGGAGCGGCACCAGCCCCACAGAGACATCCTGGATGGGCATCCCAGGGGGTGGGGGCACAGCAGGGCCCCCCAGGGGGGGTCCCCGGGGGTCCCCCACTCACCATCTTCTCAAAGTTGATGAGGTTCTCGGCCCACGTTCGGTTCCCCTCGTGGATGAACGTCATGTCTGGGGGGCAGAGGGGGGGGATTTGGGGGTCAGAGGGGCTTCCCGGGCCCTGGGAAAGGCTGGATGCATCCCAAGGGGGGCCCAGGACCCCCCCCCCGACCCTGGGAAAGGCTGGATGGATCCCAAGGGGGGCTCAGGACCCCCCGACCCTGGGAAAGGCTGGATGGATCCCAAGGGGGGCCCAGGACCCCCCCCGACCCTGGGAAAGGCTGGATGGATCCAAAGGGGGGCCCAGGACCCCTCAACCCTGGGAAAGGCTGGATGGATCCCAAGGGGGGCCCAGGACCCCCCCCGACCCTGGGAAAGGCTGGATGGATCCAAAGGGGGGGCCAGGACCCCCCCCTGACCCTGGGAAAGGCTGGATGGATCCAAAGGGGGGGCCAGGACCCCCCCCTGACCCTGGGAAAGGCTGGATGGATCCAAAGGGGGGCCCAGGACCCCCCCCCGACCCACCTTTGAGGAGCAGGGGCACGAAGGGGATGAGGGGGGGGCTCATCTTGGCCACGGCCAGGCGATACACACGGTGGTTCCACGAGGGGTCCTGGGGGCACAGCGGGGGCTCAGGGGGGGCACGGACACCCCTGGACCCCCCCAGGCCCTTCTCCAGGGGCAAATCCCACCGGGAAAGGGGGGAAGGGGCTGCGCTCACCAGCATCCGCTCCAGCGCCGAGTGCAGCTTCCGGATCTTGTGGGGCAACCTCTGCTCGGGGAGGGGGGCACTGGGCTGGGACCCCCCTGGATCTGCCAGCCCTGAGACCCCCCCCAGCTCTCCCACCCCTGAGACCCCCCCCAGCTCTCCCACCCCTGAGACCCCCCTCAGTTCTTCCACCCCTGAGACCCCCCCCAGTTCTTCCACCCCTGAGACCCCTCAACTCTCCCACCCCTGAGACCCCCCCAGGGCTCCCCTACCCCTGAGACCCCCCCTGGCTCCCCCACCTCTGAGACCCCCCCCTGCTCTCCCACCCATGAGACACCCCCAGGGTTCTCCCACCCCTGAGACCCCCCTCCCAGTTCTTCCACCCCTGACACCCCCCACCATGTCTCCCACCCCTGAGCCCCCCCAGTTCTCCCACCCCTGAGACCCCCAGGGCTCTCCCACCTCTGAGACCCCCCCTCAGTTCTTCCACCCCTGAAACCCCCCCCAGTTCTCCCACCCCTGAGACCCCCTCAGTTCTCCCACCCCTGAGACCCCCAGGGCTCTCCCACCTCTGAGACCCCTCCCAGAGCTCTCCCACCCCTGACACCCCCCCACTGTGTCTCCCACCCTGGAGACCCCCCCCTAATTCTCCCCCCTCAAGACCCCCCCACTCTCTCATCCCTGAGACCCCCCAGGGCTCCCACTCCTGAGACACCCCCCCCCATTCTCCCACCCCTGAGACCCCCTCCAGCTCTCCCATCCCCAAGACCCCCCCAATTCTCCCACTCCAACACTCTCCCATCATGTTTCCCACCCCCAAAACCCCCCCAATTCTCCCCCCCAAGACTCTCCCGCTCTCTCATCCCTGAGACCCCTCAACTCTCCCATCCCAGAGACCCCCAACCTTCCCACCCTGAGCCCCCCCAGTTCTCCCAGTCCCCAGAGCCCCCCCAGGGCTCTCCCACCACTGGAACCCCCGGCTCTCCCACCCCGACACCCCCCATCATGTTTCCCACCCCCAAGACCCCCCCAGTTCTCCCACCCCAACACTCTCCCATCATGTTTCCCACCCCCAAGACCCCCCCAGTTCTCCCCCCACAAGACTCCCCCGCTCTCTCATCCCTGAGAACCCCCAACTCTCCCATCCCAGAGACCCCTGCCCCGAGCTCTCCCACCCCTGAGACCCCCCCCACCATGTCTCCCACCCCAGAGACCCCCCAGCTCTCCCACCCCCGAGACCCCCCCAATGCTCCTCCCCAAGACTCCCCCGCTCTCTCATCCTGAGACCTCCCAGAGCTCTCCCACCCCAGAGTCCCCCAACCCTCCCACTGCAGAGACCCCACAGGACTCTCCCACCCCTGAGACGCCCCCAGCTCTCCCCCCCAGCCCCCCCTGACCTCCCATGTCCGGGCCAGGCGGGTCACGGCCGTGTTGCTGATCCCGAACATCACCGCAAAGAAGGAATTGAGGTTCTTCTGCTCCTTCAGGCTGTGGGACGGGATGGGAGGGGACAGGGATGGGACAAGGATGGGACAGGGAGGGGATAGAGAGGGGACAGGGATGGGAGAGGGATGGGAGAGGGAGGGGAGAGGGAGGGGACACGGAGGGGACAGGGATGGGGAAGGGGATGGGGACAGGGATGGGGACAGGGATGGGGACAGGGATAGGACGGGGAGGGGACAGGGATGGGATAGAGAGGGGACAGGGATGGGAGAGGGAGGGGACAGGGAGGGGACAGGGATGGGGAAGGGGATGGGGACAGGGATGGGACAGGGATGGGACAGGGATGGGGATGGGGCAGGGGATGGGGCAGGGATAGGACAGGGATGGGGACAGGGATGGGGACAGGGATGGGGACAGGGAGGGGACAGGGAGGGGATAGAGAGGGGACAGGGATGGGAGAGGGAGGGGACAGGGATGGGACAGAGAATGGGATGTGACAGGGACAGGGATGGGACAGGGATGGGAGAGGGAGGGGGATACGGATGGGACAGGGATGGGGATGGGGATGGGATAGGGATGGGGACAGTGACAGGACCAGGACAGGATCAGGAACAGGGAAGGGATGGGGACAGTGACAGGCTCGGGACAGGATGAGGAACAGGGACAGGGATGGGGACAGGGCCAGGAGCGGGATCCCATCGGGGTCAGGAGCAGGGTCGGGGCCGGGCGGTCGGGTTGGGGGGTGTCCCCCCGCTCTGTCCCCCCGGGGGTCACACCGGGCACTCACTGAGCCGCCACCTTGATGAACTTGCGCAGGAGCCGCGCCCGCCGCGCGGGGTCGGGGCAGAGGCACAGCTCGGTGGCCACCCAGAACTGCAGCTCCTGGAAGCGCCGCAGCGCCCGCTCCAGGTTGGCCGCGCTCACCTCCGGCAGCCGCGGCGGCCCCACGATGTAGTGGATCATCTCCACCTGTGCCCCCAGCCCCGCGTCAGGGGGAGCCCAAAACCCTAAATCCCCCCTCCCGGTGTCCCCATAATGTGGTGGATGGATCATCTCCACCTGTGCCCCCAGCCCCGCGTCAGGGGGAGCCCAAATCCCCCCTCCTGGTGACCCCACATTCTAGTGGATCATCTCCACCTGTGCCCCCAGCCCCGGGTCAGGGGGAGCCCAAATCCCCCCTCCTGGTGACCCCACATTCTAGTGGATCATCTCCACCTGTGCCCCCATCCCCGGGTCAGGGGGACCCAAAATCCCCCCTCCTGGTGATCCCACGATGTAGTGGATCATCTCCACCTGTGCCCCCATCCCCGGGTCAGGGGGACCCAAAATCCCCCCTCCTGGTGATCCCACGATGTAGTGGATCATCTCCACCTGTGCCCCCAGCCCCGCGTCAGGGGGAGCCCAAAATCCCCCCTCCTGGTGACCCCAAAATCCCCCCTCCTAGTGGCCCCCAAATCCCCCCTCCTGGTGGCCCCAAAATCCCCCCTCCTGGTGGCCCCAAAATCCCCCCTCTGAGTGGCCCCAAAATCTCCTCTCCACGATGTAGTGGATGGATCATCTCCACCTGTGCCCCCATCCCCGGGTCAGGGGGGACCCAAAATCCCAAATCTCTCCTCCTAGTGGCCCCAAAATCCCCGCTCCTGGTGTCCCCACATTGTAGTGGATCATCTCCACCTGTGCCCCCAGCCCCGCGTCAGGGGGACCCAAAATCCCCCCTCCTGGTGGCCCCAAAATCCCCCCTCCTGGTGGCCCCAAAATCCTCCCTCTGGGTGTCCCCAAAATCTCCTCTCCACGATGTAGTGGATGGATCATCTCCACCTGTGCCCCCAGCCCCGGGTCAGGGGGGACCCAAAACCCCAAATCCCCCCTCCTGGCAGCCCCAAAATCCCCCCTCCCTGCGGCCCTACATGGTGGACGGATCATCACCACCTGTGCCTCCGGCCCCGGGTCATGGGGGACCCCAAATCCCCCCTCCTGGTGGCCCCAAAATCCCCCGTCCCTGTGGCCCTACAATGTAGTGGATCATCTCCACCTGTGCCCCCCATCCCTGGGTCAGGGAGCCCCAAACCCCAAATCCCCCCTCCCTGCGGCCCCACAATGTGGTGGATCATCTCCATCTGTGCCCCCATCCCCGGGTCATGGGGGCCCCAAACCCCAAATCCCCCCTCCCTGCAGCCCCACAATGTGATCCCCCAACCCCTGGATCAGGGGGAGCCCAAAATCCCCCCTCCTGGTGGCCCCACAATGTGGTGGATGGATCATTCCCACCTGTGCCCCTATCCCTGTAGGTCAGGGGGTCCCCAAACCCCAAATCCCCCCTCCCTGTGTCCCCACGATGTAGTGGATGGATCATCCCCACCTGTGCCCCCATCCCTGAAGGTCAGAGGGTCCCCAAACCCCAAATCCCCCCTCCCTGGGGCCCCAGACCTGGTGGATGCTGCGGAACAGGTCCCAGTCGTGCTCCGTGAGGTGACTGGCGAGCTCCTTGGAGCTGAGCAGGTCCAGGGTCTCGGAGGAGCCCACGCGGGGGCCCAGCTGCTCGGGGTGGGGGGTCTGCGCACAGGAGAGGAGCCCCCCGAGCCCCCCTGCCCTTAAAACCAGCCCCTTCCCAGGCAGGGAGGGACACCCCAAAGTGGGGGGGCACCCCAAACCCTCCCAGGGGGGTCTGCACGGTGCTGCCCACCCCCAGGACCCTCCTCCTGACCTTAAAACCAACCCCTTCCCCTGGGGGAAAGACACAGGGAAGGACGGACACCCCCAACCCGAGGGCACCCTAAACCCTCCCCAGGGGGGTCTGCACGGCGCTGCCCACCCCCAGGACCCCCCAACCCCACCTGCCCCCAACAAACCACCCTCTTCCCAGAGGGTAGAAGCTCCTGGAGGGATGGACACCCCCAACAAACCACCCCCTTCCCAGGGGGAAGACACAGGGAGGGGTGGACACCCCCAACAAACCACCCCCTTCCCAAGGGAAAGACACAGGGAGGGGTGGACACCCCAACAAACCACCTCCTTCCCAGGGGGAAGACACAGGGAGGGACGGACACCCCTAACCCGAGGACACCCCAAACCCCCCCCGGGGGGTCTGCACGGCCCTGGCCCCCCCCGCCCGCCCCCCCAGCCCCTCACCAGGCCCCCCAGCTCCTCCAGGCTCACGGCAAAGAGCCTCTCGTTGAGCCCCAGCGCCGTGAACACGCCCGTGGCGTCCGGGGGCAGCCGCGCCTTGTCTGGGGGGGGAGACGGGACCAGATCCCAAACCCGGCCGGGCACGGGCAGGGAAACTCCCCCCCGGCCCCGGGACAGCGGCACTGACCTCCGGAGGAGTTCACCTTGACCAGGACGTGCTCGCCGGGCCCCCCGAGGCGCGGGGCCAGCGCCCGCAGCACCTCCCGCACCGAGGCGGCCACGGGCAGCACGGAGACCAGGCACGAGTGGTCGGCGCGGTAGATCTCGTAGGGCACTGCGGGGGGGGGGAGCGGGGGCGGCGGTGTCGCGGCAGCGGCGGGGGACCGTCCCCCGGGGGTGGCACTGCCTTTTCTCGGGCTCTCAGGGCACAGGGGATGGTCCCTGGGGTGGCACTGCCTTTGTCCTGCGCTCTCAGGGCACAGGGGACGGTCCCTCGGGGGTGGCACTGCCTTTTCTTGGGCTCTCAGGGCACAGGGGACGGTCCCTCGGGGGTGGTACTGCCTTTTCTTGGGCTCTCAGGGCACAGGGGACGGTCCCTCGGGGGTGGTACTGCCTTTTGGGGGGCTCTCAGGGCACAGGGGATGGTCCCCGGGGTGGCACTACCTTTGTCCTGTGCTCTCAGGGCACAGAGGACAGACCCCCAGGGTGGCACTACCTTTGTCCTGCTCTCTCAGGGCACAGGGGATGGTCTCTCAGGGCTCAGGGGACGGTCCCTGGGGGTGGCACTACCTTTGTCCTGCGCTCTCAGGGCACAGGGGATGGTCCCTGGGGTGGCACTACCTTTGTCCTGCGCTCTCAGGGCACAAGGGATGGTCCCTCAGGGCACAGGGGACGGTCCCTGGGGTGGCACTACCTTTGTCCTGCGCTCTCAGGGTACAGGGGATGGTCCCTGGGGTGGCACTACCTTTGTCCTGTGCTCTCAGGGAACAGGGGATGGTTCCTGGGGTGGCACTACCTTTGTCCTGGGCCCTCAGGGCACAGCCTCCGTCCGGAGCCGCCTCCTCCGCGCTCCCGAGCCACGGCCCCGCGCTCCGAGCCTGGGGGGGAAGGGGGGACGGGCTGGGAGGGGGCGGCCCCACCCGCCAGCCCCCCTGCCGAGGGGGCCCAGGTGCCCAAAAACACCCCCTGGCACCCCCAGGATGGTCCCTACCAGGGGCTGGGGGGACACGGGTGACCCACATCCCCACCCTCACATGCCCTGTCACCCCCAGGGTGGTCCCACATCCCCACACACACACACACACACTGACCCCCCCCCCCCAGGGCCGTCCCACATCCCCCAGATACCCCCTGTCACCCCCAGGGTGGTCCCACATCCCCCCACACACACACCCTGTCACCCCCAGGGCCGTCCCACATCCCCCCCAGGGTGGTCCCACATCCCCACAAACACCCCCTGTCACCCCCAGGGTGGTCCCACATCCCCACAAACACCCCCTGTCACCGTCAGGGGGGTCCCACATCCCCACAAACACCCCCTGTCACCCCCAGGGTGGTCCCACATCCCCCAGACACCCCCTGTCACCCCCAGGGTGGTCCCAGACCCCCACACCCCCCTGTCACCCCAAGGTGGTCCCACATCCCCACAAACACCCCCTGTCACCCCCAGGTTGGTCCCACATCCCCACAAACACCCCCTGTCACCCCCAGGGCTGTCCCACATCCCCACAAACACCCCCTGTCACCCCCAGGTTGGTCCCACATCCCCACAAACACCCCCTGTCACCCCCAGGTTGGTCCCACATCCCCACAAACACCCCCTGTCACCCCCAGGGCTGTCCCACATCCCCCAGACACCCCCTGTGAACCCCAGAGTGGTCCCACATCCCCCATACACACCCCCTGTCACCCCCAGGGTGGTCCCACATCCCCACACTCCCCCTGTCACCCCCAGGGTGGTCCCAGATCCTCCAGACATCCCCTGTCACCCTCAGGGTGGTCCCACATCCCCACACACACCCTGACCCCCCCCCCCCAGGGCCATCCCACATCCCCCCCCACACCTCCTGTCACTCCCAGGGTGGTCCCTTACCAGGGGTTGGGGGGACACAGGTGACCCACATCCCCACCCTCACACACCCTAATACCTCCCAGGGCAGTCCCACATCCCCCACACACCTCCTGGCACCCCCCAGGCGGTCCCAGATCTCCCCTAGGGTGGTCCCAGACCCCCAGACACCCTCTGTCATCCCCAGGGTGGTCCCACATCCCCCCCCACATACACCCCCTCTCACCCCCAGGTTGGTCCCACATCCCTCAGACACCCCCTGTCACCCCCAGGGCCGTCCCACATCCCCCAGACACCCCCTGTGAACCCCAGAGTGGTCCAACATCCCCCATACACACCCCCTGTCACCCCAGGGTGGTCCCACATCCCCCATACACACCCCTTGTCACCCTCAGGGTGGTCCCACATCCCCACAGACACCCCCTCTCACCCCCAGGGTGGTCCCAGACCCCCATACCCCCCCTGTCGCCCCCAGGGTGGTCCCACATCTTCCCTCAGGGTGGTCCCAGACCCCCACACCCCCCCTGTCACCCCCAGGGTGGTCCCACACCCCTCTGACACCCCCTGTCACCCCAAGGGTGGTCCCACATCTTCCCCCAGGGTGGTCCCAGATCCCCCCAGACACCCCCTGTCACCCCCCACATCCCCCAGACACCCCCTGGTCATTCCCAGGGTGGTCCCATATCCCCTCACACCCCCTGTCACCCCCAGGGTGGTCCCAGCTCCCCCCAGGGTGGTCCCAGCTCCCCCCCAGGGTGGTCCCACATCCCCCTCAGGGTGGTCCCAGCTCCCCCCAGGGTGGTCCCACATCCCCCCCAGGGTGGTCCCACATCCCCTCACACCCCCTGTCACCCCAGGGTGGTCCCACATCCCCCTCAGGGTGGTCCCAGCTCCCCCCCAGGGTGGTCCCAGCTCCCCCCCAGGGTGGTCCCACATCCCCTCACACCCCCTGTCACCCCCAGGGTGGTCCCAGCTCCCCTCAGGGTGGTCCCAGCTCCCCCTCAGGGTGGTCCCCACCTTGGGCTGGGGGGACCCGCTGCCGTCGCCATTCTCCAACCTGGGGGAGGATGAAGGTGGAGGATGAAGCCCAGACACACAATTCCCCCCCCAGGATTTGGGCCCCCCCAGGCCCCCCCTACCCCAGCGGGACCCTCCCCACGGCTGGGAACCCCCTCCCTGCTTGGGGACAAGGTGGGGACGATCCCTGCCCAGGGAAACCCAACGGGGGGGGCAGGACAGGGGGACACAACGGGGGGCAGGACAGGGGGACACAACGGGGGGCAGGACAGGGGGACACAAGGGGGGGGGCAGGACATGGGGACACAACGGGGGACAGGACACGGGGACACAATGGGGGGGCAGGACACGGGGACACAACGGGGGGGCAGGACACGGGGACACAACGAGGGGGGCAGGACACGGGGACACAACGGGGGGGCAGGACACGGGGACACAACGGGGGGGCAGGACACGGGGACACAACGGGGGACAGGACAGGGGGACACAACGGGGGGGGGTCAGGACACGGGGACACAACGGGGGGGGCAGGACAGGGGGACACAACGGGGGAAGGACACGGGGACACAACGGGGGGGGGCAGGACATGGGGACACAACAGGGGGAAGGACACGGGGACACAATGGGGGAAGGACATGGGGACACAACGGGGGGGGGTAGGACGGGGACACAACGGGGGACAGGACAGGGGGACACAACGGGGGGGGCAGGACACGGGGACACAACGGGGGAAGGACACGGGGACACAACGGGGGGGGGCAGGACATGGGGACACAACGGGGGAAGGACACGGGGACACAACGGGGGGGTGGGGGTAGGACAGGGGGACACAACGGGGGGCAGGACATGGGGACACAACGGGGGGGTCAGGACACGGGGACACAGCCCCCCCAGAGCGACCCGGGGGGGGTCATGGCTTCATCCGGGACAGGGAGGGGACGGGACAGGGAGGGGATGGGACAGGGAGGGGGACAGGGAGGGGGACAGGAATAGGACAGGGAGGGGGACAGGGAGGGGGACAGGGAGGGGGACAGGGATGGGATAGGGATGGGACAGGGAGGGGGACAGGGAGGGGGACAGGGAGGGGACAGGGAGGGGACAGGGAGGGGGACAAGGAGGGGGACAAGGAGGGGGACAAGGAGGGGGACAGCGATTGGGACGGGGACAGGGATGGGGACGGGGATGGGGACGGGGATGGGACAAGGAAGGGACAGGGAGGGGACAAGGATTGGGATGGGGACAGGGATGGGGACGAGGACAGGGATGGGGACAGGGATGGAGACAGGGAGGGGACAGGGATGGGACAGGGATGGGACGAGGACAGGGATGGGGACGGGGAGGGGATGGGGACAGCGCTGGGGAGGGTGGCAGGGGAGGGGGGGGACTCACCCCCGGGGCCGCCGCCGCTCCTGCTCCTGCCCCAGCCCCCCCAGGCGGGGGTCGCGGCTCGCCAGGTCCGCCAGGTTCTGCGGGGGGAAGGGGTCGGGTGGGCGGCGCTGGGTGGTCCCCGCGGACCCCCCCGGACCCCCGGGGGTCCCCCCCGCCCCCCGTACCTGCAGCAGGGCCGTGGTGCCGCGGTCGCCCTGCAGGAGCCGCCCGTAGAGCAGCAGCCACTGGCTCACCAGGCGCAGGATCTTGCGGCGCTTGAGCAGCGCGAAGGCGGCTTTGTCCTGCTCCGAACCCTCCAGCGGCTCCGAGCGGAACCTGCCCCCAGTCAAGGGCACCACGAGGAGCGGGGACCCCCAGGATGTGCCCCCCGGAAGGTGGGGGGGTGCCCTCCCTTGTGGGAGTCGTGAGGGGACAGGAGGGGAAGGGTTGAGGGGACCGCGGGATGAGAGGGGCGGGAAAAGAGCTCGGGGGGCATCGAGGGCAACTCGTGAGCCAAGCCCAGCCTGGCA
>NC_045666.1:871542-894357 GCF_009829145.1 Chiroxiphia lanceolata
CAGTGTCAGGGATGTCGTGGCTGTGGGGACAGGGATGTCATGGCTGTGGGGACAGGGATGTGGCTGTGTTGACAGGGATGTTGTGCCTGTGGGGACAGGGATGTCGTAGCTGTGATGTCGTGGCTGTGTTGACAGGGGTGTCGTGGCTGTGGGGACACGGATGTGGCTGTGGGGACAGGGATGTGGCTGTGGGGACAGGGATGTGGCTGTGTTGACAGGGATGTTGTGCCTGTGGGGACAGGGATGTCGTAGCTGTGATGTCGTGGCTGTGTTGACAGGGATGTCGTGACTGTGGGGACACGGATGTGGCTGTGGGGACAGGGATGTGGCTGTGGGGACAGGGATGTCGTGGCTGTGATGTCGGGGATGTTGTTGCTGTGGTCACAGGGATGTCGTGGCTGTGGTGACGCCGCCAGGTCATGGCGTGGACAGAGCTCTGGAGGGGGAATCGGGTGAGAGGTGGGGATGCGGCTGTAGGGACGTGGTGTGGGGCTGTATGTCCCCAAATCCACGTGTCTGTGGGGCTGTATGTCCCCATTTCCATGAGTTTCTGGGGCTGTGCATCCTCATTTCCACGTGTCTCTGGGGCTGTATCTCCATTTCCACGTGTCCGTAGGGCTGTACATTCCTGTTTCCATATGTCTGCAATTCCATACATCCTTGTTTCCGTGTCTCTGGAGTTCTGTACGATCCCATTCCCACATGTCTGTGGGGCTGCACGTCCCCATTTCCATGAATCTGCAGGATGTGCCCCCAAATCCATGCGTCTGTGGGGTTGTGCTCCCATTCCCATGCATCTGTGGGGTGTGTCTCCAAATCCATGTGTCTGTGGGGCTGTGCACCCTCATTCCCACGTGTCCGTGGGGCTGTACATCCCTGTTCCCACGTGCCTGCGGTTCTGTACATCCCCTTTTCCACGTCTGCAGTTCTATACGTCCCCTTTTCCATGTCTCTGCATTCCATAAGTCCCTGTTTCCATGTCTCTGCAGTCTTATACGTCCCCTTTTCCATGTCTGTGGGTTCCATAAGTCCCTTTTTCCATGTCTGCAGTTCTATACATCCCCCTTCCCACGTCTCTGCATAAGTCCCTGTTTCCATGTCTGTGCAGTTCTATACGTCCCCCTTCCCATGTCTCTGCAATCCATAAGTCCCCCTTTCCATGTCTGTGCATTCCTTAAGTCCCTGTTTCCATGTCTCTGCAGTCTTATACGTCCCCTTTTCCATGTCTGTGCATTCCATAAGTCCCTGTTTCCATGTCTGTGCGGTTCTATACATCTCCTTTCCCATGTCTCTGCCGTTCCCAAGTCCCCGTTTCCACCCATGGATCCCTTTTCCTTAGGGATCCCGGCCGTGCCGTGGGGTGTGTGGGGTCCCCCCCTCAGTCCCAGCCCCCCCCGCCCCTTCTCCCCCCACCCGCGGGTGTCTCAAGGTCACCCTCCCTCCTCCAAAATTCCAGCGTTCATCCCGAAATCTGGCGGGCAGGAACGCATCCCGACGGATAACCCGGGATGACCCGCATTCCAACCCCCCTCCCGCCGCTCCGCGTTTCCCGGAGCTCCTCTCCCGGCGTTCCGGGAGCCCTCGGGATGTGTCGCCGCATTCCCAAGGACGCCGGGACCGGGAGAGAATCCAGGGCCGAGCGGCCTCTGGGGATCCTTCACAAACCCCCCCCAGCTCCCGCCCCCCGTTTTTCCCAAAACCTGGAATTCCCGCTTCCATTCCAGAGCCTTACGAGGCCTTCCTGACCTCAATTAATTCCCTTAAAACGCCGATTGTCGCGGAAATGAGCTCCCATCCAGCTCCCAGACACTGGAACACTCGGAGCGATTCCTGCGCCGCGATCCGGGCCGGGACAGACGTTGTGTTTTCCCGTCACTTGGGTTCCCTCCGCGCCCGCCGCGGGACGGGGGGACGGACAGAAGGACAAGAGGAAGGAAAGACGGGAGGAGAGAGGAACAACAGCCCCGCTCGGGGCTTGGGACCCCCCCAGGATCCCCCCCAGGATCCCCCCCGGCTCTGACTGAGCCGCAATCCCCGTGCCCGGGGTTGGGAGGGGTCGCGAAGGTTTGGGAAGGCCGCGGGAATCGGGTGGGGAAAACTTCTGCCGACCTATTATGTCATGAAAAACCCCTCCAGCCGAGGGTGTCCCTGCGTTTATCCCTCTGCTCCGGCCCCCTCTGGCTCCCTGGGGAGAAAATTAGGGAGAGAGGTGGCCCGGAGGGTGTTGGAGCCGCTCCCCCGCTCGGCTCCATCGTTTTTGGGGTGGTTTTGGGGTCACCACCCCCGGCAGCCCCTCCCTGGCCGCGGCAAGGAGAAGCCGGAGAGGTGAAGGCAGCGAAACCTGCGGGAATTTCGGTGCTTTTCAATAAAAAAAACCCTCCCCGGGCTCACCCCGGGGGTTTTTGTTCTGGCTTAAAGGAGGGGAGAGGGGGATCCCCCCCAAAAAACCAGCCGTGCACCGGCACCTCCCCTTCTTCCTCCGCGCGGGGTTTATTGTTCCCTGAGCGAACAGAGATGGAAATCGGCGGCGGCTCCCGGGCGGCTTCTCCCCGCAATTCTCGCGGCCATTTACACGTCCTCGTCGCGCTTATTTATTTTTATTTAGATACTTAAAAAAACCCCCAGAACACACAAAAAAACCCAAACAAAAAAAAACCAAAACCAAAAACAAAAAAAACCCAAACGGAGAAACCAACCCAAACTAAAAATACGAGCCAAGGAGCGGGGCGAGGGAGGAGAGAGGAGCCCTGGGCTCGGCGGGCTGCGGGGGGAAATACCGCGTGTTTTGTGGTTTTGCAGGAGGCTGCGGGGCGAACACTGCTCCCTTGTTCCCCGGCCCGGGGGAAGGAGGGGCCTCACCCCGCGCTCACCCCCATCCATCACCCCGACAGCCCTCGCTTGCCGAGGCCTCTCGCCCTTTTCATCTCCCGCTCGGGAGCAGCCGCCCCGCGCGGCCCCGCTCCGGCCCCGCACAACGATGTCGCCGCCGCCGCCGTCCCCGGGGTGTCCCCTCCCCTCCCCGGCGTCCCCTCCCCGCCATCCCCCGTCCCCTGCGGCAGCAGGTTGAGCCAACCCCCCTCCCTCCCTCCCCGGGTGTATTTTATACCCCCCTCCAAAACGGGCACCGGTATTGTTATTATTATTATGATGATGTTGGTAAGTTATTAATAATATATAAATATATGATATATATAAATATATAATATATAAATATATAATATATACAATATATAATATATACAATATATAAGATATAAAAATATACATAATATAAATATATAATATATAAATATATGATATATAAATATATTATATATAAATATATGATATAAAAATATATTATATATAAATATATGATATATAAATATATTATATATAAATATATAATGTATAAATATATAAAATATAAAATATATAATATATGAATATATAATATATATAAATATATAAGATATAAAAATATAATATATGAATATATACTATATAAATATATACTATATAAATATATATTATATAAATATATAATATATAAATATATAATATATAAATATATAATATATATAAATATATAATATATGAATATATAATATACAAATATATACTATATAAAAATAAATACTATATAGATATATAGTATATAAATATATAATATATAAAAATATATAATATATAAATATATAATATATAGATATATAATATATAAATATATAATATATGAATATATAATATACAAATATATACTATATAAAAATATATACTATATAGATATATAGTATATAAACATATTATATATAAATATATCAGCATAAATATAACGATATAAATACAATATAAACATAATAATATAAACATCGTAACATAAATATCACAATATAAATACCAGAGTATAAATATAATGCTATAAATACCATAATACAAACGTAATAATATAAACGCCACAATATCAAGGCAATAATATTAATATAATATTATGATATTCTTCTGTCGTTTCACCGCCCCCCCGGCCTGGAGCGCGAGGTTCGTTTTTTCCCCGAACCAAAACCAACCAGGGGGGCAAAAACGAGGAGAAAAAAAAAACCCCAAACCAACACAAATCCCCCTCCCGCGGCCTTTTTTTTCCTGTCATTTTATTTTCTTTTTATTTTTAATTTTTTTTGGCTGAGGGGCTCCCACCTCCCCGCGGGAACCGCGGTGGGATTTGGGATCCCCGGTTCCACCCCGGCGGGTGCGTTTTGCCACAAACCCGGGAGGATTCGCGGCGCGTTTTGGTTTTAAAACCCCCCCCCCTTGGCTTGGTGCGGGAGGGAGCATCCCAAGGAAATCCCGGCAGCCGCTGGAAAATGGCTGCTGGAAGCGAATTCCTGCTCCAGCCCGGGAATTAAATCGCGGCTCGGGCGCACCTGGAGCGCCGGGAAGGTCGGAGGGAGCCGCGCTCGGCCCTCGGAGCAGAGGGACGGACACGACCCCGATCTAAAGAGCCCCCGATGTTTGGGGGGGGCTGCAGGGCACCCCCTCGGCCCCGGCCCCTGGCCCGGCCTTTGCCCCCCACCCCGGGGGGGTTTTGCACCCCCGTGCTCGGGTGGGGGAATCCTGTGATCGTGGGAAGGGGCAGGAAGGTGGGAAGGGGCAGGAAAATGGGAAGGGGCAGAGAGATGGGAAGGGGCAGAGAGATGGGAAGGGGCAGAGAGATGGGAAGGGGCAGAAGGGTGGGAAGGGGCAGAAAGATGGGAAGGGGCAGGAAAATGGGAAGGGGCAGAGAGATGGGAAGGGGTAGGAAGATGGGAAGGGGCAGAGAGATGGGAAGGGACAGAGAGATGGGAAGGGGCAGAAGGATGGGAAGGGGCAGAGAGATGGGAAGGGGCAGAAAGATGGGAAGGGGCAGGAAAATGGGAAGGGGCAGAGCCACGGAAGGGGGCAGAAGGATGGGAAGTGGCAGAAAGGTGGGAAAGAGCAGAAAGATGGGAAGGGGCAAAACGATGCAAAGGGGCAGGAAGGTGGGAAGGGGCAGAAAGATGGGAAGGGGCAGAAGGATGGGAAGGGGCAGGAAGATGGGAAGGGGCAGGAAAATGGGAAGGGGCAGAAGGATGGGAAGGGGCAGAAAGATGGGAAGGGGCAGAAAGATGGGAAGGGGCAGAAGGATGGGAAGGGGCAGAAGGATGGGAAGGGGCAGGAAGATGGGAAGGGGCAGAAAGATGGGAAGGGGTAGAAGGATGGGAAGGGGCAGGAAGATGGGAAGGGGTAGAAGGATGGGAAGGGGCAGGAAGATGGGAAGGGGCAGAGCCACGGGAAGGGGCAGAAGGATGGGAAGGGGCAGGAAGGTGGGAAGGGGTAGAGCCATGGGAAGGGGTAGAAAGATGGGAAGGGGCAGAAAGATGGGAAGAGGCAGGAAAATGGGAAGGGGTAGAGCCACGGGAAGGGGTAGAAAGATGGGAAGGGGCAAAACGATGCAAAGGGGCAGAAAGATGGGAAGGGACAGAAAGATGGGAAGGGGCAGAGAGATGGGAAGGGGCAGAGCCACGGGAAGGGGCAGAAAGATGGGAAGGGGCAGAAAGATGGGAAGGGGCAGAAAGATGGGAAGGGGTAGAAGGATGGGAAGGGGCAGAAAGATGGGAAGGGGCAGAAAGATGGGAAGGGGCAGAAGGATGGGAAGGGGCAGGAAGATGGGAAGGGGTAGAAGGATGGGAAGGGGCACACGTGGGCCCGGGGCCACGGGCAGGGCAAAGGCCACATGTCTCCGCGTGGGTTTATCAGGGCCAGGGGGGTGCAGGCCCCAAAACATGCCCCGTCTCCCCTCCCTTTGCCCCCCAAGGTCACCCGAAGGTGTGTGGGGTCACATCAGCGCGTGACTGAAGCTGCTGGGGGGGTGCCCAAAGCACATCCCCGCTCCGGCCCGCGGGGGGTTGTCCAAAATCCGGGAAAACGGCCCAAACCCATCCCCGGGAGGACGCGGATTGTCAGGGATGAGCACAGGGATGGGGAGGGGGCAGCGTTTCCTCATTAATTCAGCTGGAAGCTCCACAGGGAGAGGGGCAGGACTCGGCCTTCCCCCGGCACCAGGGCTGGGAATTCGGGGCTCCCGCAGCTCCGGCGCCCTCGTTCCTCCCTCTCCCCCCTCGCACACCAAACCCTTCACCTGCGCTTTTCCCGCAGCGCCAGCGAGAGAACAATGGGGGGGGGGGACGCAAATAAACGACCCCCCGATTTTTAAATTTTATTTTTCTTTAATTCCCCCCCCCCCCCTTCCCGTTTATTTTTTTTTTTTCCCCGGCAATCCCGCATTAGCATTCGAGGCGTGGGGAGCGCGGCGTGACCTTTCCTTGCACCCGGAGCCGGGGAGGAGCCGGAGCGCGGCGGCTGCGCCGGGGCTCGCGAGGCAGATTCTAATTCGGCGATTACTGTCACAAAGTCGTTTGTCACCCGCCCCGGGGAGACTCGGCGGACGTCAGACCCTCCGACGCTCCTTATTGCTGCCTTAATCTTTACAGATTGAATTAAGATTGGGGGCGACTTTATCAGCGGCTGGAGCCCGGGTGAAGGGTTACGCGCGGGTTCCATTTGTTCGGCGGCCGAGGGACGGAGGTTCCCACCCCGTCCGCCCCCTGAAGAAAATCGAGATAACCCCCTTCCCCCCCCCCCCCAAAAAAAAAAAAACCCAAACCCACGCTCCAGCAACCCCCCGAACCCCACCTATCACCCCGTAATCAAATCGCCTTTGAGATGCTCTTCGGAATAAAGCGAGACGGATGGAGCGGCCTCCCCCCAGCCCGCGGAGCAGAGGCGATCGCCCTCCATCCCGATATTAATTCTCCGATTAAATTAAATAACGCGGAGGGCTGTGCTGCTTTCATTAAGCACCGTGGGCGAGCGAGCTCCCTGCAGCCTCCCGTCCTTCGCCTGCTAATTAGCAACAGGCAGGAGCCTCCCCCCCTTTTTTTCTCGGTAATTAATGGCTGGGAGTCGTAAAGAGACTTCGGGAGGCTCGAGGTGGGGACGTGGGCGCACCCACCGTCACCCCCCTGCCTCGGGCTGGGACGGCCCTTCTGGAGGGGCGGCGAGGAAGAGGAGGGCGGGGGACAATCAGCATCCCGAGGGGGTGGAGGTGTCCTGCCGAGGGGGTCGGGGTTGAAATCACCCCCGGCTGGGGGTGGGGTGTGAACGGCTGGTGAATCCTGGCTCTGAAAGGGTGTCTTGGGATGCTGATGTAAGGAAAACCAGGGAGATTTCGTCCTGGCCTTGGTGGAGGAGGTGAATTCCCTTCGGGATCTCAGCCTCTCCTCGCGGCCGGGCCGGGCTCCCTCTGGAGTCGGCGGAGAGAATCGGCACAAATCGGGTAAATGCAGGAAAACGCCCCAAAACGAGCCCATCCCGGCTCGTTCGTGAGCTGCCCTGACCCAGGCTGGAAGGGGAAAGGCGAGGCTTAACCACCAGGGCAGGATTGTCCCCACCGTCCCCATCCCCGCCCCTAAATCACGGCTGGGACACCGGGGGTGTCCTGGATCGTTCCTTAAACACCCTCAACCCTCCGGGAAGGGCCTGATTCAAAACCCGGAGCTCGAAGGTGAAAATCCATCCTGAAAAATCCTCCCTATAAAAAAAAACAAAAACACAAACCCAAACCAAAAAACCCCCCCTCGCTGCTCGTTAGCTTAATTAGTTTTGCTCTCTCCATTTTCCAGACCCCGGCGGCTCCTCCGAGCTCTCGGCCCCGGCTCGAGGATTATTGAGTTTCACGCTGAAGTGTTGAGGGGGTTTAGGAAGAGCTCAAGTATTTTCCACCCTTTTTTCTCCCCCTGGAAAGGCCGGAGTTTCGGTTACATCACCGCGGGGAGCATCTTCCCCCCCCCCCCCCCGCTGATTTTTACCCCTCACGCCCCCGTTTCTCATTTTTCTTTTAAAGCCTCCCGGCTTTGCACGTCAACACCGGAATGTTCGGGATGCTCCCGCGGCATCGCCGGCTTTTCCCTTCAAACAACCGCACTGCCCTTGAAAAGCCCTCATAAAAAGACGGGAAGAGGCGTTTTCACCCCCAATTTGCTACGAAAACACCGCTGAGCCGGGGGGATTTCAGCCTCGTTCCGAGCTTTTAGGAGGCAACTCGGCTCTTCGGGTTTAAAAGCCCGGACTTTGGCACCCAGCCCTGGGCTTTAATGGTGTTCAGCGCCTCGGGCTTGACCTTTATTTTGCAGGGAGATGCTTCGCGGCTCCGGCGGAGCTGCTCGGAGCCGCCTGGCCGGGGCTCCTGGCTCCCCGGGAAGATTCATGGGACCCATAAAAACATCAGTTTTCTTTTTCTAAACAAAGCTGTTGCCGGTCATTCGCGGGGGAGAGGCTGCGGGAAGGGAGGGAGGGATGGAGGGGAGGGCGATGTGCATTTTTTCCGAGCCGGCGAGTTGATTTTGGCGCCGTAAATAAAGGCAGAGGGTCGGGGGGGCACCTCCCGCCTTGTCCCAGCAGCTCGTCACCCACGTGGGGACACGGAGGTGGCCTTGGAGGTGGCTCCGTGAGGGGATTCTCTGCCCCTGCGCCATCCACAGGGACGAGTCTCTCTGGGATGCGCTCCGGGTTGGGATCCAGAGCCTTCACGTTCACCTTCCAGAGGGATGGATCCCCTTTTCCACACCCTGGAAGTCCGGGGGTGACCCAGGACATCTCCCAGGGAGTGTTCCAGCCGTGGCCCTCACCTTCCAGAGGGATGGATCCCCTTTTCCTCACCCTGGAAGTCCAGGGGTGACCCGGGAAACAGGTCACTCCCAGGGAGTGTTTCCCACCAGCTCCCCAGCCCCCGGGCTTGTCCCTCCTCTTCCCAACTCCAGCGGGGAGGGAGAGGGAGCCGGGAAGGGACGGGCTGCATCCCGTAAGCCGCCCCTGCCGAGGGAGAAGCTCCTCTCTGCTAATGAACCCGCGGGCGTCTCCGGTAAAACGAGCTGGATCCCGCCCGGAACGCCGGGGGGACGGGCAGTAAATCACCTCCCGGCGGCGGGGGAGCGCTTCCATTCGGCCCGAAGTGCACTTCGCATGCATTTTGCATGCTCTTTAAACGCGCTGCAAATTAATGCGCTCGGAACTCGCCCCCTCGGTTAATTAAGATCTCGCCTACCTGAGCCTTCCCCCCGCGGGCGCGTTCCCGCTGCGGATCCCGATCCAGCGCCCTCTGGAGCTGCAGGAGGGGCCTCCAGGGCGGTTTCTGATGCAGTGTTGGGGCTGAGCTCCTTCTTCCATCCCTGGAATCCCCTGTTCCCCTGTCACAGGTCGGGTAGGACGGGAGAGACGACCCCTGTTTGCTGCCCCACCTTTGTCCACGGGCCGTGGAAGGAGCTGGGAAAAGCCACCCAGGGCCAACATTTCCCGTTTAAATGAGCAAAACCCCCCCGTGGGGCTGCAAGGAACCACCCGACCCTCTCCGGGCTCTCCTGGAGGGGAGCAGAACCTCGGGAGGAGACCGGGGGGGGGTTTGGAGAAGTCCCAACAACCCCCTGATGGGACAAGGGTTGGCTGAGCTCGTTTCTACCCAAGAAGGGGTGAAAACACCCGATCCTCTCCCCGTGCAGCCAAGGCCAGGGGATCCAAACCCATCCTGGCACCCAAAAAGCTGCTCTAGACCCTCTGGACCAGCCCTGTTCGTGGGGTTTTGGGGTGATCTTCTCTCTGCCCTTCCCACTCTGCCTCCCAAGTGGGAATAATTCCCTCAGCTCCCACCCTGCCGCCTTTCCCCTGCAGTGATCCAGCGCCAGTTGGATATTCCGTGGGACAAACGGAGCCAAGAGCCCCGGGATGAGCCTTTAGGGAGTTTTAGGAGTTTTTAGGAGACCCCAAAGAGACAAACTCAGGGGGATTTGCTCTTCCCCTGCCACGGGGGGATCTCGCCAAGCTTGTTTTGGGAAAGACTCGGAAGCTGTTTGGGGTCTGGTGTCTCCATGGGGGACCGGAGAACCCTGCTGGGGTGGGAATTTTAGTGGGAATTTCCTCTCCTTGCCGTGGCCTTGCTGTCCCTGCCCTCATTTTCTGGGTCAGGGAGGGGAGATTTTAGGACATGGAGAGAGAAACCAGCGCCCTGGAGCCTTGAGGAAGGGCTAAATCCGGGTGCTGGCTGCAAATCCCAGTGGGATTCTCCCAAAATACATCCCCAAAAAAGGGTTTTGCCTCCTCCCATCGCCCAGGGGATGAACACCCGACGCTGGGGAGGCAGGACAGGTCCTGTCCTTCAGGAAGGACATCCCCTGGATCCTCAGCATCCCCTGGAAGGACGGGAGAGCTCCGGGTCTTGGAGCAGCTCCACGAGGGAGGGGCTGGGAGGCCGTAAATCGTGGCTGAGCAGCCTTGGCAGAGCCCAGCCCCGTCCACGAGGGCACATCCATCAGCATTAATCCAAATCAGCTCCTCGAGTGAATTAACTCGAGCCCCTTTCTGCACACTTAGCCGGAATTGCAGTTGGTTTAATTCAGTTTAGTTTAATTCTCCAAGCTAAACCCGGTTAGGGCCCGGCTGCCTTCGGAAGGGGAAGGTCCAGGCGAGGGTTTAACGCGATTTAATCGGGCCCGGTTTAAATTCACAGCCCCGGGTCGATCGATCGGCCCCCGGGGAGGAGGGAAACCCCCGAGGGGAAAAGCACCGGGGCTGCGGGAGGGCTGGGCTGGGGCGGAGACTCACGGAGGCACGGAATCCTGGGATCTGGGAATCACAGACTCACGGAGGCACGGAATCCTGGAATCTGGGAATGCGGGAATCACAGGGGCACAGAGGCACGGAATCCTGGGATCTGGGAATCACAGACTCACGGAGGCACGGAATCCTGGGATCCGGGAATGCGGGAATCACAGGGGCACAGAGGCACGGAATCCTGGGATCTGGGAATCACAGACTCACGGAGGCACGGAATCCTGGGATCCGGGAATGCGGGAATCACAGGGGCACAGAGGCACGGAATCCTGGGATCTGGGAATGCGGGAATCACAGGGGCACAGAATCCTGGAATCCAGGAATCCTGGGATCTGGAAATCCGGGAATCACAGGGGCACAGAGGCACGGAATCCTGGGATCCGGGAATGCGGGAATCACAGACTCACAGAGGCACGGAATCCTGGGATCTGGGAATCCCAGACTCACAGAGGCACGGAATCCTGGAATGCTGGAATCATAGACTCACAGAGGCACAGAATTCTGGGATCCAGGAATCCTGGAATCCCAGACTCACAGAGGCACGGAATCCTGGAATCTGGGAATCCTGGAATCCCAGACTCACAGAGGCACGGAATCCTGGAATCCGGGAATCCTGGAATCCCAGACTCACAGAGGCACGGAATCCGGGAATCCAGGAATCCTGGAATCATAGACTCACAGAGGCACGGAATCCTGGAATCTGGGAATCCTGGAATCCCAGACTCACAGAGGCACGGAATCCTGGAATCCGGGAATCCTGGAATCCCAGACTCACAGAGGCACGTAATCCTGGAATCCTGGAATCACAGACTCACAGAGGCACAGAATCCTGGAATCCTGGAATCCTGGAATCCTGGATTCCGGGAATCCCAGACTCACAGAGGCACAGAATCCAGGAATCCCAGAGTCACAGACTCACAGAACCTCAGGACCCTCCAGAACCCTGCAGGACCCCCTCAGACACCCCAGGATCCCCCAGGATCCTCCAGGACCCTCCAGAACCCTACAGGATCCTCCAGGACACCCCAGGACTCCCCAGGACTGCCCCCCCGGACTTTCCAGAACCCTCCAGGACCCTCCAGAACCCTCCAGGACCCTCCAGGACCCCCCAAGACCTTCCAGGACCCTCCAGGATCCTTCAGGATCCTGAAGAACCCCCCAGGATCTCCCAGAACCTCCCAGGATCTTCCAGGACCCTCCAGGACCCTCCAGGATCCCCCCAGAACCTCCCAGGATCTTCCAGGACCCTCCAGGATCCCCCCAGAATTTTCCAGGACATCCCCTGGATTCCCCAGAACCCTCCTAGACCCTCCAGAACCCTCCCCTCCAGGACCCCCCCAGGACCCTCCAGGATCCTCCAGGACTTTCCAGGACCAATCAGGATCCCCCAGGATCTTCCAGAACCCTTCAGAACTACCCAGGATCCTCCAGGACCCCCCAGGATCCTCCAGGACCTCCCCAAACGCTCCAGGACTCACCAGGACCCCCCTGGATCCTCCAGGACCCTCCATAACCCTCCAGGACCCCCCAGGATCCCCCCGGACCCTTCAGGACCCCCCCCCCCAGGACTTTCCAGAACCTTCCAGGACCCTCCAGGACCCCCCAGGACCCTCCAAGACCCTCCAGGACCCCTCAGGCCTCGGAGGAATGACATCTCCAGCGGAGATCACGCTGGAATTCGGGCGGGCACAGGAGGCTCCTTGTCTCCTCCTTATTAATCACAGGGAAGAAAGGAGGTTCCTTCCCCTTCCCATAAATCCCGGGGGCTTTTCCCGACCCCCGGGCTCACATCCCACCCCACCACGGGCAGGAGAAGCCCCTCATCCCCCCCCCCGCAGCCCCCCCCTCCCGCGGGGGGTTTAGCCCAGGCTCAAAGTTGAGCACGTGTTTAAAGTTAAGCAAATGTTTCCGTGCTCCGCTGAGCCCAGGCAGTAAAAAATCCCGAGGTTTGCTTTCAATTCCCGGGATGGATTTTCCCCGGTGCGTCTCCGGAGGGTCTTTTGCCGCCTCTCTTCCGTTTTTCTGGAGGTGAGGAGGAGAAATTTTGCCTTTCCCGGGGGGAATTTGGGGCTCCTCTCCCGCAATTAAAGCAGGACCCGGTGCCTTTGTCACCAAGGTCCTGGTGACTCGTCAAGAAGCCCCAAAATGTGGGATTTGGGGGAATTCTGAGGGGCTTAATGTTCACCTGAGAGCTGATCCGTATTTGTCCCGGGCCAAGATGCTCCTGGAATGGGAGCAGATCCAAGGAAACGGGAGCAGATCCAGGGATGGGGGCAGGATTTCAGGACCTGGAATGGGAGCAGATCCAAGGAAACAGGAGCAGATCCAGGGATGGGGTCGGGGTGTCAAGACCTGGAATGGGAGCAGATCCAGGGAAACAGGAGCAGATCCAGGGATGGGGGCAGGATTTCAGGACCTGGAATGGGAACAGATCCAGGGATGGGGTTGGAGTGTCAGAACCTGGAATGGGAACAGATCCAGGGAAACAGGAACAGATCCAGGGATGGGGTCAGGATGTCAAGACTTGGAATGGGAACAGATCCAGGGATGGGGTCAGAGTGTCAGGACCTGGAATGTGAGGAGATCCAGGGATGAGGTGGGAGTGTCAGGACCTGGAATGAGAGCAGATCCAGGGATGGGGTGGGACTGTCAGGACCTGGAATGGGAGCAAATCCAGGGAAACAGGAGCAGATCCAGAGATGGAGTTGGGGTGTCAGGACCCGGAATGGTGTCAACTCCTGCTGTTGGGATTTGTGTGGGGATTCCAGACCCTCAGGTGGGACCGGATGAACCCTCTCCACAACCCTCCTCCCACAGCCGCATCCCAACACTTCCCTCCTCATTCCCAGGCAGGAGAATCCTCCCAGCACACAAACCCAGCCCGACCTTCCACTCCTTTTATTCCCAAATTTCCCCCCCCGCCGTCCCCCCATTCCCAAACCTCCCGCCCCGGAGCCGCCGCCGCGGCGACTTTGGAATCTCCTCGCAAATATTCCTGGAGGGGGGTGGGAATGTAAATAAAGCCCTGGCGGTGATTCACGGCCGGGATCGGATCGCGAGTTCTTCTCCCGCCTCCCCCCGCCCCTTCCCGGCCTCTCCTGACGGGAATTCCTGACGGGAATTCCACCTGAATCGGTCTTTGTGTGTCCCTCGGAGCGCGGGAGCTGCAGAACCTCCCCATCCCCCTCTGGAATATTTCCCAGCGCGTGCCCCGAGGGGTTTTTTTTGGGGTGGGTGGGTGGGATGGCTGGGGGGGTGTGTGGAGGGAGAAAGGAGTTAAAAAACAGCAAAAAATCACTTTTTTGGGGAATTTGGTGCGTTATAAATGCAGGATTTGTTGTGGGGGCGACCCGAGAGCCCGGGGGGTGTCCTGGGGGCAGGGCAGGGTGGGAGCCAGGTTGGAGTGGGGGGGTCTCCTTCCCCTTGCCCTTGCTCCAAATCCCACCCAAACCCACCCTGTTCTCCCCAGAATGAGCAAATCCTGGACCAGGGTGGGTCCATCCCATCAGGGGCTTGAGCAGACCCTCTTTGTGTCCCCCAGGGACCCCCCCTTGGCCGAGGACTTGGTTTTGGGGGAGGTTTGGAGACCCCCACACTCACCTTGGAGGTCCCCAAGGCTTGAGAAAACCCTCTTTGTGTCCCCCCAAAACGGGGCAGAAACAGAAATGTGGGGTCAGGGACCCCCCCTTGACCGAGGACTTGGCTTTGGGGGAGGTTTGGAGACCCTCAAACTCATCTTGGAGGTCCCGGAGGCTGCCTTGGTGGCCAAGGAGGAGATCTGGGAGCACCCCCAGGGCTGGGGGCTCATCCTGGGGTGGGCACAGGGGAGGATTGGGGTGTCCAAGGTCTCCAAACCCCTCCAGCCAAAGAGAATTGACCAAATCCCACCCAAACCCATCCTGTTCTCCCTCAGAATGAGGAAATCATGGACCAGGGTGGTCCCACTCCAGCAAGAGCTTGAGAAAATTGTATTTGTGTCCCTCAGTGACCACCCCTTGGCCGAGGACTTGGCTTTGGGGGAGGTTTGGAGACCCCCACGCTCACCAAGGCTTGAGAAAACCCTCTTTGTGTCCCCCCAAAACGGGGCAGGAACAGAGATGTGGGGTCAGGGACCCCCCCTTGGCCGAGGACTTGGCTTTGGGGGAGGTTTGGAGACCCCCACGCTCACCTCGGAGTCCCCCCAAGCCTCACCCCCTTCCTCCCACAGGACATTTCACATTCCAAAACTCCCTCCAACCACCACAACCCCCGGAGCCTGGGCTGGAAAAACTGTGCCGAGCTCAGGATCCCAGGAAAAAAAAAAACCAGGGGGGAAGTTTCCTTTTTTTTTTTTTTTCTTTTTTTTCCTCGAATCCCGAGGAACCGAAAAAAACCCCAACAGCAACAACAACAAAAAAAACCCACAAAAAACCACAACAACGACAAAAAAACCCCCAAAGAAATAAAAATCGGAGAAACCCTTTTCCGGGGAGAGCAAGAAAAATGGGAAACAATTACGGAGCCCTCGGAATTAAAAAACGCGGAGAGTTTTTTAATAAGTGGGGGGGAAAAAAAAAAGGGAATAATTGAAAAGATCTCCTAATTTATCCACGAGGTGCCTCCGCCGCTCCCTTTATCACGGAGACGGACGGAGGATAATTGGCGTGGTGAAAGCCATCAATCCCGGGAAGTGGGTTTTCCGTCCGGGATACGGCGATTACTGTCAGGTTATGACACGGGAATATCAAGATCGATGGCGTTTTAAACGCGCCCCAGTTCTGGGCAATTGGTGACAATAAAAACGGTGACAAATGGACGGGACGGGGCTGGGGAGGGGAACCCGGGAACAACCCGCTTCCCGAGGAAAAATAACGGGAAAAGGCGGGAGGGGGGGGGTGTAAGAGGGAGCCGGTGGAAGGATCGGAGGGATCCGGTTGGTGCCGGGGCGGGAGGAGGTGGTTCCTCAACTCTCTGGGTTGGTTTAGGGGGGATTAAGGATGGTCTCGTTATGGGAAGTGTTACCATAAAAAACAGGACCCTCCAGGACCCCTCAGGATCCTCCAGGACCCTCCAGGACCCCCCAGGACCCCTCAGGACCTTCCAGGACCCTCCAGGACCCCCCAGGACCACTCAGGACCTTCCAGGACCCCCCAGGACCCCTCAGGACCCCCCAGGACCCTCCAGGAGTGGGAAGAGGTGGTTTCCCAACTCTCTGGGTTGGTTTAGGGGGGGATTAAGGATGGTCTCCTTATGGGAATTGTTGCCAAAAAACCCAGGATCCTCCAGGACCCCCCAGGATCCTCCAGGAGTGGGAAGAGGTGGTTCCTCAACTCTCTGGGTTGGTTTAGGGGGGTTTAATGATGATCTCATTATGGGAATTGTTGCCAAAAAACCCAGGATCCTCCAGGACCCTCCAGGGGTGGGAAGAGGTGGTTCCTCAACATTCTGGGTTGGTTTAGGGGGGATTAAGGATGTTCTCACAGTGGGAATTGTTGCCAAAAACCCCAGGATCTTCCAGGACCCGCCAGGACCCTCCAGGACCCTCCAGGAGTGCGAAGAGGTGGTTCCTCAACTCTCTGGTTTGGTTTAGGGGGGAATTAAAGATGTTCTCACAGTGGGAATTGTTGCCATAAAAACCAGGACCCCCCAGGACCCTCCAGGACCCTCCAAAAGTGGGAAGAGGTGGTTCCTCAACTCTCTGGTTGGTTTAGGGGGGATTAAGGATGGTCTCCTTATGGGAATTGTTGCCATAAAAACAGGATCCTCAGGACCCTCCAGGATCCTCCAGGAGTGGGAAGAGGTGGTTTCCCAACTCTCTGGGTTGGTTTAGGGGGGATTAAGGATGGTCTCGTTATGGGAATTGTTGCCATAAAAACCAGGATCCTCCAGGACCCCCCAGGACCCTCCAGGAGGAACGCCTGGGAACGCCGAGGGAATTCCAGGCGTGTTTTGGGATTTGGGGAGGTTCAAGGCCCTCAAATGAAAGAGATCTCACTGGGGACATCCAGGTTGTTATGGAGCGCTCGGACACATTCCCAGGATGGCAGGGGCAGGAGGGTTTCCTGGGAAAACCGGGGGGAAATCCTGCTTTTTCCCCCCTCTCTTCAGGGGAATTCTGGCACCTCCCAGATCCCGAGTGTTGGCACCTCCCTGGGTGGGTGGAATGAGAGACCCCCCAGGACAAGGATGGGAAAGGAGGATGGATCCCGGAGGAATCCATGGTGGGAACGGATCCCAGAGGAGCAAATCCTATAGGAATGGATCCTGGAGGAGCAAATCCTATAGGAACGGATCCCAGAGGAGCAGGTCCTGTAGGAATGGATCCTGGAGGAGCAAATCCTATGGGAATGGATTCTGGAGGAGCAAATCCCATAGGAACAGATCCCAGAGGAGCAGGTCCTGTAGGAATGGATCCTGGAGGAGCAAATCCTCTAGGAATGGATCCTGGAGGAGCAAATCCTATAGGAACGGATCCCAGAGGAGCAGGTCCTGTAGGAATGGATCCTGGAGGAGCAACTCCTATGGGAATGGATCCTGGAGAAGCACGTCCTATAGGAATGGATCCTGGAGGAGCAGATCCTATAGGAATGGATCCTGGAGGAATGCACCTGGTGGGAATGGATCCTGAAGGAGTAAATCCTATAGGAATGGATCCTGGAGGAGTAGGTCCTGTAGGAATGGATCCTGTAAGAATGGATCCCAGGGAAGAGCATCCTGGATCCTATAGGAGCAGCTCCTACTGAAATGGAACCTATAGGAATAGATCCCACGGGAATGTGTCTTTTAGGAGCAGATCCTATGGGAATGGATGCTGGAGGAGTAAATCCTATGGGAATGGATGCTGGAGGAGCAGGTCCTGTTGAAATGGATCCCATAGGAACAGACCTCATGGGAATGTGCCCTCTGGGAGCAGATCCTCTGGGAATGGATCCTGGAGAAATGGATACCCCAGGAAAGCTGGAGGTTTAAAGGGGTTTTCCTTGGGTAAAGGAAAGACTCGAGATGTTGGGAACAGGGAAATGTCCCCAAAATGAGGGTCCTGTCCCAGCCCAGCCCTGCGGGATCCCAGGATTGGGTGGGAGATGCTGGAATTCAGCAGGAGCTCCAGGAGAAGGGAAGGTTTGGGAAGGGAAGGTTTGGGAAGGTTTGGGAAGGTTTGGGAAGGTTTGGGAAGGGAAGGTTTGGGAAGGAAAGGTTTGGGAAGGTTTGGGAAGGGAAGGTTTGGGAAGGTTTGGGAAGGTTTGGGAAGGTTTGGGAAAGTTTGGGAAGGTTTGGGAAGGGAAGGGAAGGGAAGGGAACATTTGGATGATCCTCTGGGGCACAGGATGTGACTCTGGGGGATGTTCCTGTGCGGGGCTGAGGGTTGGACTGGATGATCCTTGTGGGTCCTTTCCAACTCAGTAGATTCTGGGATACTGGGAGTCTGTGAGTCTGGGATTCCGGGATTGTGTGAGTCTGAGTCTGCCAAGCCACAGGAAGGCTCTGCCTGGCCTGGATCTGAATCCTTTGGCTCCAGGAACGTCCATCCCCCCCTGGCAGCTGCCCCGACCATCCCCAACATCCCAGCACAGGCAGAGCCAAACACTTCATTCAACTCCAGGAGAGGATGGAGACACCTCCCTCTCCCTCTCCACCTCCCTCTCCACCTCCTTCTCCCTCTCCTTCTCCCTCTCCACCTCTCTCTCCCTCTCCCTCTCCCTCTCTCTCTCCCTCTCCCTCTCTGCTCCCCAGGACATCCCTCCCGGCCCCGCCAGCAGCTCCAACCCTGAACAATTCCCCCTGGAAGGGGAGGGAAGGGAACCATCCCCACCTGGCAAACAAACCAACCCCCAGCCCGGCGAGGGACCCATCGAGGGCAGGTAATTGAAAACTCAGGAGCCACCTCAGAGCAATTGGGAGCTCCATCCATGGAGCAATCACAGCTCCATCCATGGAGCAATCACAGCTCCATCCAGGAGCAATCACAGCTCCATCCATGGAGCAATCACAGCTCCATCCATGGAGCAATCACAGCTCCATCCACGGAGCAATCACAGCTCCATCCATGGAGCAATCACAGCTCCATCCATGGAGCAATCACAGCTCCATCCATGGAGCAATCACAGCTCCATCCAGGAGCAATCACAGCTCCATCCACGGAGCAATCACAGCTCCATCCATGGAGCAATCACAGCTCCATCCACGGAGCAATCACAGCTCCATCCATGGAGCAATCACAGCTCCATCCATGGAGCAATCACAGCTCCATCCATGGAGAAATCACAGCTCCATCCAGGAGCAATCACAGCTCCATCCACGGAGCAATCACAGCTCCATCCACGGAGCAATCACAGCTCCATCCATGGAGCAATCACAGCTCCATCCATGGAGCAATCACAGCTCCATCCATGGAGCAATCACAGCTCCATTCACGGATCAATCAGGAGCTCCATCCAGGAGCAATCACAGCTCCATCCATGGAGCAATCACAGCTCCATTCATGGAGCAATCACAGCTCCATCCATGGAGCAATCACAGCTCCATCCATGGAGCAATCACAGCTCCATCCATGGAGCAATCACAGCTCCATCCATGGAGCAATCACAGCTCCATCCATGGAGCAATCACAGCTCCCTCCAGGAGCAATCACAGCTCCATCCATGGAGCAATCACAGCTCCATTCATGGAGCAATCACAGCTCCATCCATGGAGCAATCACAGCTCCATCCATGGAGCAATCACAGCTCCATCCATGGAGCAATCACAGCTCCATCCATGGAGCAATCAGCTCCATCCATGGAGCAATCACAGCTCCATCCATGGAGCAATCACAGCTCCATCCAGGAGCAATCACAGCTCCATCCATGGAGCAATCACAGCTCCATCCATGGATGAATCAGGAGCTCCATCCATGGAGCAATCACAGCTCCATCCACGGATCAATCACAGCTCCATCCACGGAGCAATCACAGCTCCATCCAGGAGCAATCACAGCTCCATCCATGGAGCAATCACAGCTCCATCCATGGAGCAATCACAGCTCCATCCATGGAGCAATCACAGCTCCATCCATGGAGCAATCACAGCTCCATCCACGGATCAATCAGGAGCTCCATCCAGGAGCAATCACAGCTCCATCCATGGAGCAATCACAGCTCCATCCATGGAGCAATCACAGCTCCATCCATGGAGCAATCACAGCTCCATCCATGGAGCAATCACAGCTCCATCCATGGAGCAATCACAGCTCCATCCACGGAGCAATCACAGCTCCATCCACGGAGCATCACAGCTCCATCCAGGAGCAATCACAGCTCCATCCATGGAGCAATCACAGCTCCATCCATGGAGCAATCACAGCTCCATCCATGGAGCAATCACAGCTCCATCCATGGAGCAATCACAGCTCCATCCATGGAGCAATCACAGCTCCATCCATGGAGCAATCACAGCTCCATCCATGGAGCATCACAGCTCCATCCATGGAGCAATCACAGCTCCATCCACTGAGCAATCACAGCTCCATCCACGGAGCAATCCGAGCTCCATCCACGAGCAATCACAGCTCCATCCATGGAGCAATCACAGCTCCATCCATGGAGCAATCACAGCTCCATCCATGGAGCAATCACAGCTCCATCCATGGAGCAATCACAGCTCCATCCAGGAGCATCCAGCACGAGCAGTCTCACAGCTCCATCCACGGAGACAATCACAGCTCCATCCACGGAGCAATCACAGCTCCATTCCATGGAGCAAATCACAGCTCATCCATGGAGCAATCACAGCTCCATCCACGGAGCAATCACAGCTCCATCCATGGAGCAATCACAGCTCCATCCATGGAGCAATCACAGCTCCATCCATGGAGCAATCACAGCTCCATCCATGGAGCAATCACAGCTCCCTCCAGGAGCAATCACAGCTCCATCCATGGAGCAATCAGCTCCATCCATGGAGCAATCACAGCTCCATCCACGGAGCAATCACAGCTCCATCCATGGAGCAATCACAGCTCCATCCAGGAGCAATCACAGCTCCATCCATGGAGCAATCACAGCTCCATCCACGGAGCAATCACAGCTCCATCCATGGAGCAATCACAGCTCCATCCATGGAGCAATCACAGCTCCATCCACGGAGCAATCACAGCTCCATCCATGGAGCAATCACAGCTCCATCCACGGATCAATCAGGAGCTCCATCCACGGATCAATCAGGAGCTCCAGCCGTGCAGCTCCGGCCGACTGGGCCCGGCTTTACAAATCCCAGCCCGGCTGGTTTATGGCTCTGGCTCTCCCGGAGCCGTATTTGGATTTGTAATTATGTTCCGCGCTGCTCCGGTGGCTCTGCCGGCACCAGGGGCTGAGCGGAGCGAAGTAAACCGGCCGTGAGCCAGAAAAATGGGAGAGAGAGGACAAGGGATGGAGGCACAGGAAAGATGGAGACGTTCCAGCTGCCGTGCTCCGGGATGATGTTGATGTGCTGGGAGTTGCTCTGGGAATGGTTGGATGAACAGGGCTGGGGATGGTGTTGATGTGCTGGGAATCACTCTGGGAATGGGGGATGAACAGGGCTGGGGATGGTGTTGATACACTGGGAATCACTCTGGGAATGGGGGGATGGTCAGCGCTGAGGATGGTGTTGATGTGCTGGGAATCACTCTGGGAATGGGGGGATGAAAAGGGCTGGGATGGTGTTGATGTGCCAGGAGTCACTCTGGGAATGGGGGGATGAACAGGGTTGGGGATGGTGTTGATACCCTGGGAATTGCTCTGGGAATGGGTGGATGGACAGGGCTGGGGATGGTGTTGCGCTGGGAATTGCTCTGGGAATGGGGGGATGGTCAGCGCTGAGGATGGTGTTGATGCGCTGGGAATTGCTCTGGGAATGGGGGATGAACAGGGCTGGGGATGGTGTTGATACACTGGGAATCACTCTGGGAATGGGTGGATGGTCAGCGCTGAGGATGGTGTTGATGTGCCAGGAGTCACTCTGGGAATGGGGGGATGAACAGCACTGGGTTTTCCAATGTTTGGGAGCCGAGCGGAGCTTTGGCTCGGGCAGGGGAATGTCCTCCCACCCCCCCGGCCAGTGCCTGTCCTTGGGATGCGCTCCCGGGGCGCAGGGAAGAGGGGGGAGCTGGGATATCCGTGGGTGGGAAGGGGGTGCTGTGGGATTGGGGGATCCAGGGGGAGGGGGAAGCTTCAAACTCTCAGTTTGTGGGGAAGCCCTGGGGGGTCCTCGCTGGAGGAGGATGCTCGAGGATGGGTGGGATGCTCTTCCTGCGGCATCCAGGGGAGGAAGTGGATGGTGGATTGTCCATCCCTCCCTCCTTCCATCCCTCCCTCCATCCATCCCTCTTTCCATCCCACAATCCCTCCCTCTCTCCCTCCATCCCTCCCTCCATCGATCCCTCTCTCCATCCCTCCTTCCATCCCACAATCCATCCCTCTCTCCATCCCTCCCTCCCTCCATCTATCCCTCTCTCCCTCCCTCCCTCTCTGCATCCATCCTTTCATCCCTCCCTCCCTCCCTCCCCATCTCCCCTCCCCAGACACAATTCACGGTTCTCAGGAAGGTTCAAATCTCCTCCCCCCATCCCAAATCCCCCCATCCTGGATCCCCCCATCCCAGATCCCCCATCCCAGCTCCCCCATCCCATATCCCCCTATCCCAAATCCCCCCATCCCATATCCCCCCATCCCATATCCCCCATCCCATATCCCCCATCCCAAATCTCCCCATCCCACATCCCCCCATCCCAGATCCCCCATCCCACATTCCCCCATCCCAAATCCCCCCATCCCAGATCCCCCCATCCCAGATTCCCCATCCCATATTCCCCATCCCAGATCCATCCCAGATCCCCCATTCCACATCCCCCCATCCCAGATCCCCCATCCCAAATCCCCCCATCCCAAATCCCCCCATCCCACATCCCCCATCCCACATCCCCCATCCCAGATCCCCCCCATCCCAAATCCCCCCATCCCAGCCCCCCCTCCCGGCCGGTCGGAGCATCCCCGGCGGTTCCCGGGGGTTTTTCCAGCGGTGATTTCCAGCCGCTGCCACTTCCCATCTCTCCCGCCATCCCTTCCTCGGCGAGGGCCGGGCGATCCCGGCGGGAGCGGGCCATAAATCCCGGGGTCAGAGCTAATTCCCATTAACAGGCGGCGCTGCCTGTCGGTGCTTGCCCGG
>NC_045666.1:894557-987784 GCF_009829145.1 Chiroxiphia lanceolata
CCCATCTTTCTGCCCCTTCCCACCTTTCCTGCCCTTTTCATCGTTTTGGCCCCTTCCCATCTTTCTGCTCTTTCCCACCTTTCTGCCACTTCCCATCCTTCTGCCCCCTTCCGTGGCTCTGCCCCTTCCCATTTCCTGCCCCTTCCCATCTTTCTGCCCCTTCCCATCTCTCTGCCCCTTCCCATCCTTCTGCCCCTTCCCATCTCTCTGTCCCTTCCCATCTCTCTGCCCCTTCCCATCTTCCTACCCCTTCCCATCTCCTCTCTCTGCCCTTCCCATTTTCCTGCCCCTTCCCATCTTTCTGCCCCTTCCCACCCTTCTGCCCCTTCCCATCTCTCTGCCCCTTCCCATCTCTCTGCCCCTTCCCATCTCTCTGCCCCTTCCCATTTTCCTGCCCCTTCCCACCTTCCTGCCCCTTCCCACGATCACAGGATTCCCCCACCCGAGCACGGGGGTGCAAAACCCCCCGGGGTGGGGGGCAAAGGCCGGGCCAGGGGCCGGGGCCGAGGGGGTGCCCTGCAGCCCCCCCCAAACATCGGGGGCTCTTTAGATCGGGGTCGTGTCCGTCCCTCTGCTCCGAGGGCCGAGCGCGGCTCCCCGACCTTCCCGGCGCTCCAGGTGCGCCCGAGCCGCGATTTAATTCCCGGGCTGGAGCAGGAATTCGCTTCCAGCAGCCATTTTCCAGCGGCTGCCGGGATTTCCTTGGGATGCTCCCTCCCGCACCAAGCCAAGGGGGGGGTTTTAAAACCAAAACGCGCCGCGAATCCTCCCGGGTTTGTGGCAAAACGCACCCGCCGGGGTGGAACCGGGATCCCAAATCCCACCGCGGTTCCCGCGGGAGGTGGGAGCCCCTCAGCCAAAAAAATTAAAATAAAAAGAAAATAAAATGACAGGAAAAAAAAGGCCGCGGGAGGGGGATTTGTGTTGGTTTGGGGTTTTTTTTTCTCCTCGTTTTTGCCCCCCTGGTTGGTTTTGGTTCGGGGAAAAAACGAACCTCGCGCTCCAGGCCGGGGGGCGGTGAAACGACAGAAGAATATCATAATATTATATTAATTTATTGCCTTGATATTGTGGCGTTTATATTATTACGTTTGTATTATGGTATTTATAGCATTATATTTATACTCTGGTATTTATATTGTGATATTTATGTTACGATGTTTATATTATTATGTTTATATTGTATTTATATCGTTATATTTATGCTGATATATTATATATATATGTTTATATACATATATCTATATAGTATATATTTTATATAGTATATATTTGTATATTATATTCATATATTATATATTATATATTATATATCTATTATATATTTATATATTATATATTTTATATATTATATATTATATACTATATATCTATATAGTATTTATTTTTATATAGTATATATTTGTATATATATTCTATATTATATTTATATATATTTATATTATATATTATATATTTATATATTATATTTATATAATATATTTATATATTATTTATATAGTATATATTATATATATATTCATATATTATATTTTATTCTATAATTATATTATTATATTTCATAATATATTTTTATATATATTTATACATTATATATTTATTATAATATATATATATCATATATTATATATAATATTTTTATCATATATATATATATATATAATCATATATTTATATATATATTTTAATTATGTATATTTTTATATCTTATATATTGTATATATTATATATTGTATATATTTATATATTAATATTTATATATATCATATATTTATATATTATTAATAACTTACCAACATCATCATAATAATAATAACAATACCGGTGCCCGTTTTGGAGGGGGTATAAAATACACCCGGGAGGGAGGGAGGGGGGTTGGCTCAACCTGCTGCCGCAGGGGACGGGGGATGGCGGGGAGGGCGCCGGGGAGGGGAGGGACACCCCGGGGACGGCGGCGGCGGCGACATCGTTGTGCGGGGCCGGAGCGGGGCCGCGCGGGGGGCTGCTCCCGAGCGGGAGATGAAAAGGGCGAGAGGCCTCGGCAAGCGAGGGCTGTCGGGGTGATGGATGGGGGTGAGCGCGGGGTGAGGCCCTCCTTCCCCCGGGCCGGGGAACAAGGGAGCAGTGTTCGCCCCGCAGCCTCCTGCAAAACCACAAAACACGCGGTATTTCCCCCCGCAGCCCGCCGAGCCCAGGGCTCCTCTCTCCTCCCTCGCCCCGCTCCTTGGCTCGTATTTTAGTTTGGGTTTGGTTTTTCTCTTGTTGGGTTTTTTTTGTTTTTGGTTTTGGTTTTTTTTTTGTTTGGGTTTTTTGTGTGTTCTGGGGGTTTTTTTAAGTATCTAAATAAAAATAAATAAGCGCGACGAGGACGTGTAAATGGCCGCGAGAATTGCGGGGAGAAGCCGCCCGGGAGCCGCCGCCGATTTCCATCTCTGTTCGCTCAGGGAACAATAAACCCCGCGCGGAGGAAGAAGGGGAGGTGCCGGTGCACGGCTGGTTTTTTGGGGGGGATCCCCCTCTCCCCTCCTTTAAGCCAGAACAAAAACCCCCGGGGTGAGCCCGGGGAGGGTTTTTTTTTATTGAAAAGCACCGAAATTCCCGCAGGTTTCGCTGCCTTCACCTCTCCGGCTTCTCCTTGCCGCGGCCAGGGAGGGGCTGCCGGGGGTGGTGACCCCAAAACCACCCCAAAAACGATGGAGCCGAGCGGGGGAGCGGCTCCAACACCCTCCGGGCCACCTCTCTCCCTAATTTTCTCCCCAGGGAGCCAGAGGGGGCCGGAGCAGAGGGATAAACGCAGGGACACCCTCGGCTGGAGGGGTTTTTCATGACATAATAGGTCGGCAGAAGTTTTCCCCACCCGATTCCCGCGGCCTTCCCAAACCTTCGCGACCCCTCCCAACCCCGGGCACGGGGATTGCGGCTCAGTCAGAGCCGGGGGGGGATCCTGGGGGGGGATCCTGGGGGGGTCCCAAGCCCCGAGCGGGGCTGTTGTTCCTCTCTCCTCCCGTCTTTCCTTCCTCTTGTCCTTCTGTCCGTCCCCCGTCCCGCGGCGGGCGCGGAGGGAACCCAAGTGACGGGAAAACACAACGTCTGTCCCGGCCCGGATCGCGGCGCAGGAATCGCTCCGAGTGTTCCAGTGTCTGGGAGCTGGATGGGAGCTCATTTCCGCGACAATCGGCGTTTTAAGGGAATTAATTGAGGTCAGGAAGGCCTCGTAAGGCTCTGGAATGGAAGCGGGAATTCCAGGTTTTGGGAAAAACGGGGGGCGGGAGCTGGGGGGGTTTGTGAAGGATCCCCAGAGGCCGCTCGGCCCTGGATTCTCTCCCGGTCCCGGCGTCCTTGGGAATGCGGCGACACATCCCGAGGGCTCCCGGAACGCCGGGAGAGGAGCTCCGGGAAACGCGGAGCGGCGGGAGGGGGTTGGAATGCGGGTCATCCCGGGTTATCCGTCGGGATGCGTTCCTGCCCGCCAGATTTCGGGATGAACGCTGGAATTTTGGAGGAGGGAGGGTGACCTTGAGACACCCGCGGGTGGGGGGAGAAGGGGCGGGGGGGGGCTGGGACTGAGGGGGGGACCCCACACACCCCACGGCACGGCCGGGATCCCTAAGGAAAAGGGATCCATGGGTGGAAACGGGGACTTGGGAACGGCAGAGACATGGGAAAGGAGATGTATAGAACCGCACAGACATGGAAACAGGGACTTATGGAATGCAGAGACATGGAAAAGGGGACGTATAGACTGCAGAGACATGGAAACAGGGACTTAAGGAATGCACAGACATGGAAAGGGGGACTTATGGATTGCAGAGACATGGGAAGGGGGACGTATAGAACTGCACAGACATGGAAACAGGGACTTATGCAGAGACGTGGGAAGGGGATGTATAGAACTGCAGACATGGAAAAAGGGACTTATGGAACCCACAGACATGGAAAAGGGGACGTATAAGACTGCAGAGACATGGAAACAGGGACTTATGGAATGCAGAGACATGGAAAAGGGGACGTATAGAACTGCAGACGTGGAAAAGGGGATGTACAGAACCGCAGGGCACGTGGGAACAGGGATGTACAGCCCCACGGACACGTGGGAATGAGGGTGCACAGCCCCACAGACACAGGGATTTGGAGACACACCCCACAGATGCATGGGAATGGGAGCACAACCCCACAGACGCATGGAATTTGGGGGCACATCCTGCAGATTCATGGAAATGGGGACGTGCAGCCCCACAGACATGGGGAATGGGATCGTACAGAACTCCAGAGGACACGGAAACAGGATGTATGGAATTGCAGACATATGGAAACAGGAATGTACAGCCCTACGGACACGTGGAAATGGAGATACAGCCCCAGAGACACGTGGAAATGAGGATGCACAGCCCCAGAAACTCATGGAAATGGGGACATACAGCCCCACAGACACGTGGATTTGGGGACATACAGCCCCACACCACGTCCCTACAGCCGCATCCCCACCTCTCACCCGATTCCCCCTCCAGAGCTCTGTCCACGCCATGACCTGGCGGCGTCACCACAGCCACGACATCCCTGTGACCACCAGCAACAACATCCCCGACAATCACAGCCACGAATCCCTGTCCCCACAGCCACATCCCTGTCCCCACAGCCACATCCCGTGTCCCCACAGTCACGACATCCCTGTCAACACAGCCACGACATCACAGCTACGACATCCCTGTCCCCACAGGCACAACATCCCTGTCAACACAGCCACATCCCTGTCCCCACAGCCACATCCCTGTCCCCACAGCCACATCCGTGTCCCCACAGCCACGACACCCCTGTCAACACAGCCACGACATCACAGCTACGACATCCCTGTCCCACAGGCACAACATCCCTGTCAACACAGCCACATCCCTGTCCCCACAGCCATGACATCCCTGTCCCCACAGCCACGACATCCCTGACACTGCAACCACGACACCCCTGACACCACAGCCACGACATCCCCGACACCACAGCCACGACATCCCCGACACCACAGCCACGACACCCCTGTCCCCACAGCCACGACACCCCTGTCCCCACGGCCACATTCCTGTCCCCACCCCAAGCCCGTCCCTCTGGCTCAGCAGGGAGAGTCCAACAGCACAAACCGGGGCCACAGCACCCATTTGGGGGGGCTTTTATCCCCCATACGACCCCCCCCCCCCGAGCCCCGGGGGTCACCCCCGTCCCCTACAGCCCCAATACAGAGACACGAACCCCCAATACAGAGACACGAACCCCCAATACAGAGACACGAACCCCCAGTACAGAGACACGAACCCCCCCCCGGGGAGGTTTTGGGGGAAGATCCAAAGCCGCGGATCCGGCCGGGAGCAAGGGGCCGCATCCGGCGCTCATTAATTAGCTCAGAGCGCTAATTAGGCGCGTGCACGCACACGCGCGCGTGTTCATCACACGCACACGCGCGAGCCCAGAAAGCGATTAAAGCGCCGCTTAAAATTTGCATGTCATTAACGCTCCCCCCCGGGGTCCGGAGGGTCGGGGCGACCCCCGAGCTTTGGGGTGCGGGAGGAGGATGAGGAGGGGGCCGGGAGGGGGGAGGAAGGGCGAGACACGGGGCCGGGAGCATCGGGAAGCGAGTCACGTCGGGGTAATTTATGGGCGATGCTTCTGCGGGAGTTTAAGACCTCGGTGCCTTCCATAAACTATTTTACTTGTTTAAAACCCGCGGTGGCTGGAAAGGAATTCGGGGGGGCGGCGGCTGTTTGTGTTTCCCTCGGGAATTCGAGCCGGGGAGGGGCCGCGGAGTCCCTGGAGCGTCTCCCCGCTGGATTTTTGGGGGGCTTTTCACCTCCGGTCGATACCTGAGGCTGGAAAACGAAGCGGGGAAAGAGAGGGGAAGGGGAAGGAGGGAAGGGGGGGGCAGCCCCCGAGTCCCATTCTCAATTAGAAAACCTTTTACTCTCTGGAAAGGCAGCGCTTGAGAGCGCGAGGGAGCGGGGAGAGGCATTTCCAATAGTCACACTTGTCAAGTGAGACCATCTTTTAGCCCTCAGGAACAGCAAATCCCCGTGAACTCTGGGTGAACCAAGATTGAAGTCATAAATCAGCCCTACAAAAGCTGCTGCTGGATGCGGGTGCCGCGCTCCTGCCTTTAACGCTTTCACGGGCGAAGGAGGGAGAGGAGGAGGAGGAGGAGGAGGGGGGAGAAACGGAAAAAAAAATAAAATATATTGAAGGAAATAACAGCAAAAAAAAAAAAATAAAATCGAAAAAATTCGTGCTGCCAGAGGGTGGGGGAGTGAGGATGAGGAGGGAGCGGGGTGCTGGTGCTTTCCTAGCGTGGAATGAAGGTCCTTCTTCCCCATCGAGGGGTTGGGGGCTTTTTTGGGGGTGCTGGGGTAGCAAAGGGGGGGGTCGGTGAAGGGAGGGAGCGTGAAGATGAGGAGGCTGCGGAGGGGGGAGGAAGGAAAAGGCTGGAAGGGGAGATGGAGGAGAAAAGGCATTGATTAGTGAAAGGAAATAGCCGCTGTAATGGATCGGGGGGAGGGAGAGGGGCCATCGATCCGCTAATGGGAGAGAGAAAATGGGAGCGAGGGAAAAAATATATATAAAAAGCCTATTAAGAAAGAGTGGAGAGTGTGCTCTGCATCCATATGGGCTGGACACTGCCAGAGGGGATGGACACTGCCAGAGGGGATGGATACAGCCAGAGGGGATGGACACACAGCCAGAGGGGATGGACACACAGCCAGAGGGGATGGACACACAGCCAGAGGGGATGGACACACAGGCAGAGGGGATGGACACACAGCCAGAGGGGATGGATACAGCCAGAGGGGATGGACACAGCCAGAGGGGATGGACACACAGCCAGAGGGGATGGACACACAGCCAGAGGGGATGGACACACAGCCAGAGGGGATGGACACACAGCCAGAGGGGATGGATACAGCCAGAGGGGATGGACACACTGCCAGAGGGGATGGACACACAGCCAGAGGGGATGGACACACAGCCAGAGGGGATGGACACACAGCCAGAGGGGATGGACACAGCCAGAGGGGATGGACACACAGGCAGAGGGGATGGACACACAGCCAGAGGGGATGGACACACAGCCAGAGGGGATGGACACACAGCCAGAGGGGATGGACACACAGGCAGAGGGGATGGACACACAGGCAGAGGGGATGGACACACAGCCAGAGGGGATGGACACACAGGCAGAGGGGATGGACACACAGGCAGAGGGGATGGACACACAGCCAGAGGGGATGGACGCACAGACAGAGGGGATGGACACACAGACAGAGGGGATGGACACACAGCCAGAGGGGATGGACACACAGCCAGAGGGGATGGACACACAGACAGAGGGGATGGATACAACCAGAGGGGATGGACACACAGCCAGAGGGGATGGACACATCCACAGAGACAGGATACATCCATAGGGATGGACACACCCACAGGGACAGGGCAGACCCAGAGAGGCAGGACGCATCCATAGGGACAGGATACATCCATAGGGCCAGGATACATCCATAGGGCCAGGATACATCCATAGGGAAAGGACACATCCATGGGAACAGGACACATCCATGGGAACAGGACACATCCATATGTGCAGGACACATCCAGAGGGGCAGGGCGGATCCATAGGGACAGGACACATCCATGGGAAGAGGACACACCCACAGGGACAGGACACACCCAGAGGGACAGGACACATCCATAGGGACAGGACACACCCACAGGGACAGGGTAGATCCATGGGAACAGGACACATCCATAGGGACAGGGCGGATCCATGGGAACAGGACACATCCACAGGGACAGGGTGAATCCAGAGGGGCAGGACACATCCATAGGGACAGGGCGGTTCCAGAGGGACAGGACACATCCACAGGGACAGGACAGATCCATGGGAACAGGACACATCCATAGGGACAGGGCGGATCCATGGGAACAGGACACATCTATAGGGACAGGACACATCCACAGGGACAGGACACATCCAGAGGGATAGGGCGGATCCATAGGGACAGGGTGGATCCAGAGGGACAGGACACATCCACAGGGACAGGACACATCCACAGGGACAAGGCAGATCCAGAGGGATGGGACACATCCATAGGGACAGGACGCATCCACAGGGACAGGACACACCCCAGGGGCTGCTCCCAAACCCCCCAGTCCCCCCCCTCCACCCGCGGGCTCATTTTTCCTCAACCCCTCCGCAAAAACCCTCCTCGTCCTTCCCATTTTTGGAGCACGTGGGTAAGGAAAAGTAATTTAAAAAAAAGCAACAAAAACAAAAAAAAAAAAAAAAAAAAAAAAACAAAAAACAAAAACAAAACAAAAAAAAAAAAAAAAAAAAAAAAAAAACAAAAAAAAAAAACAAAAAAAAGAAACAACAACCCAACAAAATTAAAATTAAAATTAAAATTAAAATTAAAATTAAATTAAAATTAAAATTAAAATTAAAATTAAAATTAAAATTAAAATTAAAATTAAAATTAAAATTAAACCCCCCCCTCAGCCGCGCGCGGGACGCTCCCCACCCCCCCCGCCCCCCCCCCCCCTTTTTGCGGGGCTAATCCCGGCTGCCAGCGGAGCTGGAGCTGGATCCCGTTTGTGTTCATTCCCTGCCCTTTTCCCGCAGGATCCAAGGGGAAGTTCGCTGCCCACCGGAAGCTCCCGGGCCCCGCTAATGGGCTGCGGCGGGAGCGGCTCCGAGCGCTGCATACAAATGGCCCGGGCTCGGCCCGCCCCGAGATTTATGGCTCGTTTTCGCCTCCCGGAGCTGTAAACAAGGGAGGCGAAATAAAAATAACCCCCCCGCGGCCGACACCTGAAGGAGATGGGAAAAAAAAAAAACAAACAACAACTGGAAGCGCAAAACTCGCTGGGTTTTTTTTTATTTTATTGTTATTATTTTTTTTCCGCCTTTTTTTTTGTTTGTTTTTCGCGGCTGAAAAAAAAAAAAAATCAGGTTTTTCGGCGAATTCCCCCGTGGATTTGGGGGTTTCTCTCCCCCCTGGGATGAGGATGGGGAAGGGCGGGGAGGGGGGGTCCTCGGGGTAGGGGGCGCGGGGCGGTGCTGGGGGGGGGGAGGTTGTTTTTAATGATTTTTGGGGGTTATCCGTGGTTTGTTTTTTTTTTTTTTTAGAGCGCGCGAGGAGCGGGAGGAGAGGGGGGACTTCCCCCCCCCAACCCCCCCCGGAAGAAAATCCCGGCTTTAAAAAAAAAAAAAACAAAAAACCAAACAACAACAAAAGAAACGAGGAGAAAGGGAAAACACGCAAAGAAACCCGAGATGCAGCTTAAAAAAAACATGAAAAAAAGGAGATTTTGGGGGGAACCTTTTTCCGCCGTTTCGGAGGAGCGGGAGCGGAGCGGAGGCGTCGGAGTTTGGGAGCGAATTCCAAAGGTTTGGGAACCTTTGGAGCTAAAACCCGGTGAGTGTGGAGCCCCCCGGTAGGTGAAAAGCGAGGTCGTGGCCGGGGGGGGGTTGGGGGCTCCGCGAGGCCCGAAAAGATCCTTTTAGGGGGGAAAAAAACCCCTCCCAAATTCAAGGAGGGAGGGAGGAGAAGTTTAAACCTCGGTGAAGTTTCTGCTTGGTTTTATTATGCTCCTTATTGGGTTTTTTTCCGGGGAATAAAGTTAAATTTCCGGGCAGAGTTGGGATTCTCGGGGAATTTTGGGAAGTAGTTTTCGGTGCAGCCGCCCCTCGGGGATGTCAGGATGTATTTTTATTACATTTTGTTATTATATTACCTTCTATCTTCTCCCTAATGTATTAATTTCTCCGGTTCACAGTATGTTTATTCTTTAGTTTATTACGCATTGTATTAATCTTCTATATTTTATTATCTGCTGTATATTATATTAGCTGGCACATCTTAAATCTTAAATCTTAGATCTCTTTCACATCCTATATTTCTATTCTATGGTTATGTTATTGACACATATTGATATATAATATATATTGCACTATATATTTATATATTAATTTATATATTAATTTATATATTAATTTATATATTAATTTATATATTAATTTATATATTAATTATATATTAATTATATATAGTTATATATAAGTAATTATATAATATATGTATTAATATTCTATATTTATATTTCTGTGTTTTCTATATATACCCGCACGCGATTTTAAAAAATGTAATAAAGAAATACGTAGAGAGAGAGGGGAAAATCTAAATTAGAAACCTCCTTGCTCGTCACCAAGGCACAAAATCGAGCCCGAAACTCACCAAAAACACTCCGAGGAGAGGCGGGAACTCTTTTTGGAACCCGGGGGGGGGTTTCCCAACAAACCCCGGGAGAACTCCCGAGTTTCGAAAAGCCCGGGAAAGCCGCGGGGGCTCCCGGAGTTTCCGAGTTCTCGGAGCGTCCCCCGAGATCCCAACCGGGAGAATTTGGGCTCCTCCCGCCTTGGAGCGCCCCCAGAGCCGCTTTCCCGGGAATATTTTGGGGGGGAAGCAGCGGGATTTGGGGAGGGGGAGGGTGCGCGGGGGGGGGGGGGGGGGGTCGGAGCCGCTTCAAAATGTTCAAAATATTCGCCCGGAGATCCATTAAAAACAAAAAAAAAAAAAAAAACAAAAACCGAAGGAGCCGCAATTAGCGGCGCTTAATGAGGCGCGCGGGATGGCGGCGGGAAATCCGGGAAGGCGGCGGGAAATCCGGGAATGCGGCGGGAAATCCGGGAAGGCGGCGGGAGCCCCTTAAATCCCCCCCGGGCCCTCGGCCCCCCCCGCTCCGAGCCCGTCACGTCAGAGCCCGGACCCGCCCCGAGGAAAGGGGGGGTTTGCCCAAAAAGGGCCTTTGCCTCACCCCGCTTTTAAGTGATTTCCGCTATTTTGGATTATTTTAGAGCTGGGTAGGGCTTTACTGCGTGATATTTTACTTGGATGTGATTTTATTTATACATTATTTTATTTAGATAGTATTTTATTTATATGTTATTTTATTTATATATTATTTTATTTATATATTATTTTATTTATATATTATTTTATTTAGATATTATTTTATTTAGATATTATTTATATATATTTTTCTATTTAGATATTATTTTATTTAGATATTATTTTATTTAGATATTATTTTATTTAGATATTATTTATAATATTTACATTATTTATACCATTTATATTATTTATTATATTTATTATTTTATTATCTTTATTTTCATTATATTTATTATTTTATTATATTTATTATTTTATTATATTTATTATTTTATTATATTTATTATTTTTATAATATTTATTAGTTTTATAATATTTATTATTTTTACAATATTTACTATTTTTATTATATGTATTATCTTATTATTTTATATTATTTTATATATTTGTATTATTTTATATATTTATATTATTTTATATATTTATATTATTTTCTATATTTTATATTTATATATAACATCCATATCTAATATATTACTTTATATATTTATATCCCTGTATTATATTCATATCTAATATAAATAATATATAAACATAATCAGTATTGATATAACTATATTTATTTATATTCTCCTATATTCTATTTTCCTATAACACATAACACACACAAATGGTATTTACTGATTATATACTGACTTACATATTTATTATTTATTAGATTGCTTTATTAGATTGTTTATTAGATTGCTTTATTATTGTACTTTTATTATTTATTTTCTATATTTTACTATTTATATATATTATATATATTATATATATTTATTTTATTATGCACCTTTTCCCATTGTTTTATTATTTTGCCTTTACTGAACGTTATTTCTAATTCCCTTTTCTTTCAACTTTGTCCATATTTGGCACTTTTCATTTTATTACCATTTTCTACCTGATTTTAATATTATTGTTTTTATTATTATTATAATTGATCACCATTATTGATAATATTGCCCCTTTTACAATTATAGCCGCTAATATCAATATTATTATTATCAGCTATTGATATAATTGATTAGAATTATTGATAATATTTATCCTGTTGTGATTATTGCGACAATTATTGCAAATAATATCACCCGTTATCACCATTATTACTATTATAACAATTATTTTTATTTCTCTGACTGTAATTATTCCCTGATAATTTCATTATTAACACCTGCTGTGGTTCTATCTGTTATTCTGAAATTATAGTTAAATAAATTATAGATATTTTATTTATTTATATAAAAATAGGTGTGAAGGTGTCACACCCATCAAACACACCCGTGTGAAGGTGTCACACCCCATCAAACACACCCGTGTGAAGGTGTCACACCCCATCAAACACACCTGTGTGAAGGTGTCACACCCCATAAAACACACCCGTGTGAAGGTGTCACACCCATCAAACACACCTGTGTGAAGGTGTCACACCCCATCAAACACACCCGTGTGAAGGTGTCACACCCATCAAACACACCTGTGTGAAGGTGTCACACCCATCAAACACACCTGTGTGAAGGTGTCACACCCATCAAACACACCCGTGTGAAGGTGTCACACCCATCAAACACACCTGTGTGAAGGTGTCACACCCCATCAAACACACCCGTGTGAAGGTGTCACACCCATCAAACACACCTGTGTGAAGGTGTCACACCCATCAAACACACCCGTGTGAAGGTGTCACACCCATCAAACACACCCGTGTGAAGGTGTCACACCCATCAAACACACCTGTGTGAAGGTGTCACACCCATCAAACACACCCGTGTGAAGGTGTCACACCCCATCAAACACACCTGTGTGAAGGTGTCACACCCATCAAACACACCTGTGTGAAGGTGTCACACCCTGTGCAAACACACCCGTGTGAAGGTGTCACACCCCATCAAACACACCTGTGTGAAGGTGTCACACCCCATCAAACACACCTGTGTGAAGGTGTCACACCCCATCAAACACACCTGTGTGAAGGTGTCACACCCATCAAACACACCCGTGTGAAGGTGTCACACCCCATCAAACACACCTGTGTGAAGGTGTCACACCCCATCAAACACACCCGTGTGAAGGTGTCACACCCCATTAAACACACCCGTGTGAAGGTGTCACACCCCATCAAACACACCCGTGTGAAGGTGTCACACCCCATCAAACACACCCGTGTGAAGGTGTCACACCCCATCAAACACACCCGTGTGAAGGTGTCACACCCCATCAAACACACCCGTGTGAAGGTGTCACACCCCATCAAACACACCCGTGTGAAGGTGTCACACCCATCAAACACACCCGTGTGAAGGTGTCACACCCATCAAACACACCTGTGTGAAGGTGTCACACCCCATCAAACACACCTGTGTGAAGGTGTCACACCCATCAAACACACCCGTGTGAAGGTGTCACACCCATCAAACACACCTGTGTGAAGGTCTCACACCCCATCAAACACACCTGTGTGAAGGTGTCACACCCATCAAACACACCTGTGTGAAGGTGTCACACCCATCAAACACACCTGTGTGAAGGTGTCACACCCATCAAACACACCCGTGTGAAGGTGTCACACCCATCAAACACACCTGTGTGAAGGTGTCACACCCATCAAACACACCCGTGTGAAGGTGTCACACCCCGTCAAACACACCCGTGTGAAGGTGTCACACCCCATCAAACACACCCGTGTGAAGGTGTCACACCCATCAAACACACCCCTGTGAAGGTGTCACACCCCATCAAACACACCTGTGTGAAGGTGTCACACCCATCAAACACACCCGTGTGAAGGTGTCACACCCCATCAAACACACCTGTGTGAAGGTGTCACACCCCATCAAACACACCCGTGTGAAGGTGTCACCCTGTCAAACACACCTGTGTGAAGGTGTCACACCCATCAAACACACCCGTGTGAAGGTGTCACACCCCATCAAACACACCTGTGTGAAGGTGTCACACCCATCAAACACACCCGTGTGAAGGTGTCACACCCATCAAACACACCTGTGTGAAGGTGTCACACCCCATCAAACACACCCGTGTGAAGGTGTCACACCCCATCAAACACACCCGTGTGAAGGTGTCACACCCATCAAACACACCTGTGTGAAGGTGTCACACCCATCAAACACACCTGTGTGAAGGTGTCACACCCCATCAAACACACCCGTGTGAAGGTGTCACACCCATCAAACACACCCGTGTGAAGGTGTCACACCCATCAAACACACCTGTGTGAAGGTGTCACACCCATCAAACACACCTGTGTGAAGGTGTCACACCCATCAAACACACCTGTGTGAAGGTGTCACACCCATCAAACACACCCGTGTGAAGGTGTCACACCCCATCAAACACACCCGTGTGAAGGTGTCACACCCCATCAAACACACCTGTGTGAAGGTGTCACCCTGTCAAACACACCTGTGTGAAGGTGTCACACCCCATCAAACACACCTGTGTGAAGGTGTCACACCCCATCAAACACACCCATGTGAAGGTGTCACACCCATCAAACACACCCGTGTGAAGGTGTCACACCCCATCAAACACACCCGTGTGAAGGTGTCACACCCCATCAAACACACCCGTGTGAAGGTGTCACACCCATCAAACACACCCGTGTGAAGGTGTCACACCCTGTGCAAACACACCCGTGTGAAGGTGTCACACCCATCAAACACACCCGTGTGAAGGTGTCACACCCTGTCAAACACACCCGTGTGAAGGTGTCACACCCATCAAACACACCCGTGTGAAGGTGTCACACCCCATCAAACACACCTGTGTGAAGGTGTCACACCCCATCAAACACACCCGTGTGAAGGTGTCACACCCATCAAACACACCTGTGTGAAGGTGTCACACCCCATCAAACACACCCGTGTGAAGGTGTCACACCCATCAAACACACCCGTGTGAAGGTGTCACACCCATCAAACCCAACCTGTGTAAAGGTGTCACACCCCACCAAACACACCCGTGTGAAGGTGTCACACCCATCAAACACACCCGTGTGAAGGTGTCACACCCCATCAAACACACCTGTGTGAAGGTGTCACACCCATCAAACACACCTGTGTGAAGGTGTCACACCCATCAAACACACCCGTGTGAAGGTGTCACACCCCATCAAACACACCGTGTGAAGGTGTCACACCCCATCAAACACACCAGTGTGAAGGTGTCACACCCCATCAAACACACCTGTGTGAAGGTGTCACACCCATCAAACACACCCGTGTGAAGGTGTCACACCCCATCAAACACACCCGTGTGAAGGTGTCACACCCCATCAAACACACCCGTGTGAAGGTGTCACACCCCATCAAACACACCTGTGTGAAGGTGTCACACCCATCAAACACACCCGTGTGAAGGTGTCACACCCCATCAAACACACCTGTGTGAAGGTGTCACACCCCATCAAACACACCTGTGTGAAGGTGTCACACCCCATCAAACACACCCGTGTGAAGGTGTCACACTCATCAAACACACCCGTGTGAAGGTGTCACACCCTGTCAAACACACCTGTGTGAAGGTGTCACACCCTGTCAAACACACCCGTGTGAAGGTGTCACACCCATCAAACACACCTGTGTGAAGGTGTCACACCCATCAAACACACCCGTGTGAAGGTGTCACACCCCATCAAACACACCCGTGTGAAGGTGTCACACCCCATCAAACACACCTGTGTGAAGGTGTCACACCCCATCAAACACACCCGTGTGAAGGTGTCACACCCCATCAAACACACCCGTGTGAAGGTGTCACACCCATCAAACACACCTGTGTGAAGGTGTCACACCCATCAAACACACCTGTGTGAAGGTGTCACACCCTGTCAAACACACCTGTGTGAAGGTGTCACACCCTGTCAAACACACCTGTGTGAAGGTGTCACACCCCATCAAACACACCTGTGTGAAGGTGTCACACCCCATCAAACACACCTGTGTGAAGGTGTCACACCCCATCAAACACACCCGTGTGAAGGTGTCACACCCCATCAAACACACCTGTGTGAAGGTGTCACACCCCATCAAACACACCTGTGTGAAGGTGTCACACCCATCAAACACACCTGTGTGAAGGTGTCACACCCATCAAACACACCAGTGTGAAGGTGTCACACCCTGTGCAAACACACCCGTGTGAAGGTGTCACACCCCATCAAACACACCCGTGTGAAGGTGTCCACACCCCATCAAACACACCCGTGTGAAGGTGTCACAACCCCATCAAACACACCCGTGTGAAGGTGTCACACCCCATCAAACACACCCGTGTGAAGGTGTCACACCCTGTCAAACACACCCGTGTGAAGGTGTCACACTCCATCAAACACACCCGTGTGAAGGTGTCACACCCTGTCAAACACACCCGTGTGAAGGTGTCACACCCATCAAACACACCCGTGTGAAGGTGTCACACCCCATCAAACACACCCGTGTGAAGGTGTCACACCCCATCAAACACACCCGTGTGAAGGTGTCACACCCCATCAAACACACCAGTTTGAAGGTGTCACACCCCATCAACACACCTGTGTGAAGGTGTCACACCCATCAAACACACCTGTGTGAAGGTGTCACACCCCATCAAACACACCCGTGTGAAGGTGTCACACCCATCAAACACACCCGTGTGAAGGTGTCACACCCATCAACACACCTGTGTGAAGGTGTCACACCCCATCAAACACACCCGTGTGAAGGTGTCACACCCCATCAAACACACCTGTGTGAAGGTGTCACACCCCATCAAACACACCCGTGTGAAGGTGTCACACCCTGTGCAAACACACCCGTGTGAAGGTGTCACACCCCATCAAACACACCTGTGTGAAGGTGTCACACCCCATCAAACACACCTGTGTGAAGGTGTCACACCCATCAAACACACCAGTGTGAAGGTGTCACACCCTGTGCAAACACACCCGTGTGAAGGTGTCACACCCCATCAAACACACCCGTGTGAAGGTGTCACACCCCATCAAACACACCTGTGTGAAGGTGTCACACCCCATCAAACACACCCATGTGAAGGTGTCCACACCCATCAAACACACCCGTGTGAAGGTGTCACACCCTGTCAAACACACCCGTGTGAAGGTGTCACACTCCATCAAACACACCCGTGTGAAGGTGTCACACCCTGTCAAACACACCCGTGTGAAGGTGTCACACCCATCAAACACACCCGTGTGAAGGTGTCACACCCCATCAAACACACCTGTGTGAAGGTGTCACACCCATCAAAACACACCCGTGTGAAGGTGTCACCTCCGGTGCAGATCTCCCCCCCATATCTCACAGGTGTGTGCACTGGTACCCCCCCCCCCCCGTTGTCCTCCCTTAGCTCTGTGACACTTTCAGCAACCCAGTCCTGATCCCTCTCACCCCGAAACACCCCGCCCACTGAGGGGGGCTCTGCCCCCTCCCACCCCAAAACATCGACCTACTCGCAGGGGGGCTCTGCCTCCCACCCAAAACCCCGACCCCCAGCCAGAGGGGCTCTGCCCCCTCCCCTACACCCTAAATCCCGACCACCAGCCAGGGGTGCTCTGATCCCTCCCACCCCAAAGCCCTGACCCTCAGCCAGAGGGGCTCTACCCTGTCCCCTACACCCTAAATCCTGACCCACAACCGGGGGGGTCTCTGCCCCCTCCCACCCTCCCTAAACCCTGATCCCCAGTGAGGGGTCTCTGCCCCCTCCCACCCCAAACATCGACCCCCAGCAAGGGGGGCTCTGGTCATCCCCTATACCCCAAATCCCGACCCCCAGCCAAGGGGGTTCTGACTCATCCCATCCCCAAACCCCGACCCCCAGACAGAGGGGCTCTGTCCTTCCCACCCCAAAACCCCGACCCCCAGCCAGAGGGGTTCTGCCCCCTCCCCTACACCCTAAATCCCAACCCACAACCGGGGGGGTTTCTGCCCTCTCCCCCCCCCCAAACCCTGATCCCCAGCGAGGGGAATTCTGCCCCTTCCCACCCCAAAACATCGATCCCCAGTGAACGGGGCACTACCCACTCCCCTACACCCTAAATCCCGATCCCCAGCCAGGGAATCTCTGCCTCCTCCCACCCCAAAACATCGACCTCCAATCAGAGGGGCTCTACCCGCTCCCCTACACCCTAAATCCCGACCCCCAGCCAGGGGGGTTCTGCCTCCCCACACCCAAAACCCCGATCCCTGGTCAGGGGGGCTCTGCCCACTCCCCTACACCCTAAATCCCGACCCCAAGCCAAGGGGGGTTCTGACTCCTCCCATCCCAAAACCCCGACTCCCAGATAGGGGGGTTCTACCCACTCCCCTACACCCTAAATCCCGACCCCCAACCAGGGGGTCTCTGACCCATTCTACCCCAAAACCCCGACCCCCAGCCAGGGGGTCTCTACCCACTCCCCTACACCCTAAATCCCGATCCCTAGAGAGGATCTGACCCCTCCCACCCCAAAACCCCGACCTCCCCTCAGGGGGGCTCTACCCCCTTCCCTACATCCTAAATCCCGACCCACAACCGGGGAGTCTCTACCTCACCCCAAATCCCGACCCCAAGACAGGGAGGCTCTTACCCCTCCCACCCCAAAACATCGACCCCGGCCAGGGGGGCTCTGACCCCTCCCACCCCAAAACATCGACCCCAGGCCAGGGGTGCTCTTCTCACTCCCCTACACCCTAATCCCGACCCCCGGTCAGGGGGGCTCTGACCCCTTCCACCCCAAAACATCGACCCCCGGCCAGGGGGGCTCTGACCCCTCTCACCCCAAAACATCGACCCCAAGCCAGGGGTGCTCTTCTCACTCCGCTACACCCTAAATCCCGACCCCCGGTCAGGGGGGCTCTGACCCCTCCCACCCCAAAACATCGACCCCAAGCCAGGGGTGCTCTTCTCACTCCCCCACCACCCTAAATCCCGACCCCCAGCCAGGGATCTCTGCCCCACCCCCGACCCCAGCCAGGGGGTCTCTGCCCCACCCCCGCTCCTCAACCAGGGGGTCTCTGCCCTCCCCACCCCAAACCCGACCCCCGACTCTGCACAACGCCCCCCCAGCACCCCCAAACCCAATTAGGGGGGACAATTAAAGCGAAGGGCGGGTCCTGTCCCTCCTCGCTCCCCCCCCCCCCCCCCCCCAGAGCAGGTGACAGAGGGACGCGGTGGCCCCAAAAATCCAACTTCCCGTTCCAAAGTCTCCGCGGGAATGGGCGGGGCGGGGCGGGGATGTCGCGAAACCCTCCCAAAAATTACCTTTTCTGCTTTATTTCACCCTAAAACCGCGGGCGTCTCGCCCAAACCCGGTGCTCCCCTGATATTCCCGAATATTCCCACCGTATTTTGGCTCCCGAATCACCTTCGTTTCGAGCGGGAAAAAAAAAAAAAATAAAATATTTAAATCCTTAATTAAGAGCGTCCGCTCATTAATGCCGCTTCCCAGGAGATCTGGGGGGGGGGGGGGTGTCACCTCGGGGTGCGGGGAGGGGACGGGAGGGAATTGTTTCCCCCTGGAGTTGTATCCAGGGATAAAAGCGGAGCCCGAACGTGCTCCGGTGCAGCGGCAGCGCGATGTGGCGGGTGAGAGGCTCGGGCTAATCAAGATAAATCTCGTTGGCGCGGCGGGAGCGCGGCGGGCTCCGCTAACGAGGAGATGCAGCTCGGGATGCTCCAGCCCCTCATTGCCATGGTTACCTGGGCTGGGAGCAGCAGCCGGGTCCCAAAACCCCCCCAGACCGCAGGAAAAACATCCCCAAACCTCCGAAAAAACCTCTTCAAACCCCCGCAGACCTCCGAAAAAACCTCCTCAAACCTCCGAAAAAACCTCCTCAAACCTCCGAAAAAAACTCCTCAAACCTCCGAAAAAAACTCCTCAAACCTCCGAAAAAAACTCCTCAAACCTCCGAAAAAACCTCCTCAAACCTCCACAGACCTCCGAGAAACCTCCTCGAACCTCCTCAAACCTCCCAGACCACCGAAAAAACCTCCTCAAACCTCCGAAAAAAACTCCTCAACCCCCTGAAAAAACCTCCTCAACCCCCTGAAAAAACCTCCTCAAACCCCTGAAAAAACCTCCTCAACCCCCTAAAAAAACCTCCTCAAACCTCCGAAAAACCTCCTCAAACCTCTGAAGGAAACCTCTGAAAAAAAGAAACCTCAAACCTCTCCAGACCTCCAAAAGCCTCTGAAAAACCTTCGAAAAAAACTCCTCAAACCTCCTCAGACCTCTGAAAAAACCTCCTCAAACCTCCAAAAAACCTCTTCAAGCCTCCCCAGACCTCCTCAAACCTCCTCAACCCTCTGAAGGAAACTCCTCAAACCTCCCCAGACCTCCGAAAACTTCCTCAAACCTCTGAAAAAAACTCCTCAAACCTCCCCAAACCTCCAAAAACCTCCTCAACCTCCCAGACCTCCGAAAATCCCCTCTCAAATCTCCCCAGACCTCCTATAAAACACCCTCGAACCTCTCCAGACCGCCTAAAAAACCTCCCTGGTCTCCCCAGACCTCTGTAAACGTTCCCCAGACTTCCTCAAACCTCTTCAGATCTCTGAAGAAACATCCCCAGACCTAAAAAAAAACCTCCTCAAACCTCCCCAGAGCTCCTAAAAACCCTCTTCATCTCCCCAGACCTCCTAAAAAAGTCCTTAAGCCTCCCCTAAACACCCTCAAACTTCCCCAGACCTCCAAAAAACCTCTTCAGATCTCCCCAGACCTCCTCAAACCTCCCCAGACCTCCAAAAAAAGTCCTTAAACCTCCCTAAACACCCTCAAATCTCCCCAACCTCCTAAAAATCTCCTCAACCTCCCCAGACCTCCCCAAACTGCTCAAATCTCCCCTAAACACCCTCAAACCTCCCCAGACCTCCTAAAAAACCTCCTCAAACCTCCCCAGACCATCCCAAAGCTCCTAAAAATCCTCCTCAGACCTCCCCGACCTCCTCAGTCTCCCCAAAAACCTCCTCGAGGCTCCCCAAACCTCCCCCAAACTTCCCAAATCTCCTCCAACCTCCCCCAAACCTGTTCAGAAACCTCCCCCAAACCTTCCAAATCTCCCCAAAACTCCCCCCAAATTTCCCAAATCTCCTCCAACCTCCCCAAACCTGCTCAGAAACCTCCCCTGAACCTTCCAGATCTCCCAAAATTCCCTTAAACTTCCCAAATCTCCTCAACCTCCCCCAAACTGCTCAGAAATCCTTCCCAAACCTTTGAAATCTGCCCAAACTTCCCCAAACTTCCCAATCTCCTCCAACCTCCCCCAAACCTGTTCAGAAACCTCCCCAAACCTTCCAGATCTCCCCAAAACTCCCCCCAAATTTCCCAAATCTCCTCCAACCTCCCCAAACCTGCTCAGAAACCTCCCCCGAACCTTCCAAATCTCCCCAAAATTCCCCCAAACTTCCCAAATCTCCTCCAACCTCCCCTAAACCTCCTCCAAACCCCCCCTCCCAAACCTCCCTCCCCCTAAAAAAAAGGACAAATCCAGGATTTGGCAACAATTTTCCTTCCCCCTCGAGGATTTCCAGGGATTTTCCACCCGGAGCAAAAATCTCTCCTTTTTTTCCCCCCCCCGTTTTCCAGGGGAAAAGAGAGGAGGAATATTCCCCCGGGGGGTGTTTCCAAGAAGAAAAGAGGGTCTGGAGGTGCCTGTTGCTGGGAATTCCCGCCCTTCCTGCCCCTCCTGGGAGTTTTCTCCCATCCAGCGCCTCCCTGGGGAGTTTTTCCCCCTTCGGCGCCGAATCCAGAGGGATTTAGAGCGGGAAAATTCGGGATTGGGGAGGGGAGAAGGGCCTGGGGGGGGAGGGGGGAGGAGGGGGAGAAAAGGAGAGAAAAAACGGGCTCTGGAACATCTGCCGGGGTCGGAAGGCGGGTGGGATTTTCCAGCTCAGAGCTGGGAGGGGTTTTTCCAAAGAATTCCCAGGAATTCCCTGGTTTCCAGCAGGAAAAGGCAGGGAATGTGCCGGCAGCTGCTGGAGGCTGCACGTGGAGGGCACCCCAGGGAGGGGACACCCCAGAGCCAAGGGGCACCCGAGGGGGCACCCCCAGGGCGGGGCACGGCCGGAGGTGACCCCCAACATCTGGGCAGCGCTCTAGGGTGGCACCACACACTGAGGGCATCCTAGAGGGCACCCCCACATCGGAAGAATCCAGGGCACCACACATCTGGAGAGAATCCTGGAGTGGCACCTCCACATCTGGACAACATCCTACAGTGACACCCCACATCTGGACAGTATCCCACAGTGATGCCCCCCATGGAGAGCACCCTGCAGTGGTACTACACATCTGGAGAGCATCCTCAGTGGCACCACACATCTGATAACATCCTACAGTGGCACCACACATCTGGAGAGCATCCTGCAGTGGCATCCCCACATCTGGACAACATCCTATAGTGGCACCCCCACATCTGAGCAGCATCCAAGGTGGCACCCACACATCTGGGTGGCACTCTAAGGTGACCCCCAACAACTGGGCAGTGCCCTACAGTGACACCCAACATCTGGAGAGCATCCTACAGTGACCCCCCACATCTGGATTGCGTGCTGTGGCGACTCCACACATCTGGAGAGCATCCTAAGCTGACTCCCAACACTTGGACAGCATCCCATGGTGTCACCCCATCTGGGCAGCAGCCAGTGTGGCATCCCCTGAGGTGACCCCCAACAACTGGACAGCGTCCTACAGTGGCACTCCCATCTGGAGAACATCCTACAGTGGTACCCCACAGCTGGAGTGTGTCCAATGGTGGCATCCCCACATCTGGGCAGCACCCTAGGGTGACCCCAACAACTGGACAACATCCTGCATTAGCACCCCACATCTGGACAGTATCCCACAGTGGCACCCCACATCTGGAGTGCATCCTGCAGTGACACCCCACATCTGGAGGGCATCCTGCAGTGACACCACACATCTGGAGAGCATCCTGCAGTGACACCCCACATCTGGGTAGTACCCTAAGCTGACTCCCAACACTTGGATAGCGTCCCACAGTGTCACCTCACATCTGGACAGCACCCAGTGTGGCACCCCCACACCTGGGCAGGACCCTGAGGTGACTCCCAACAACTGGACCGTGCCCTACAGTGGCACCCCACATCTGGACAGTACCCAAGGTGGCACCCACACATCTGGGCAGCACCCCGAGGTGACCCCCAGCACCTGGGCAGTGCCCTACAGTGACACCCCACATCTGGAGTGCATCCTACAGTGACACCCCACATCTGGAGTGCGTCCTACAGTGACACCCCACATCTGGAGTGCATCCTACAGTGACACCCCACATCTGGAGTGCATCCTATAGTGACACCCCACATCTGGAGTGCGTGCTGTGGTGACTCCACACATCTGGAGAGTATCCTAAGCTGACACCTGCCACATCTGGGCAGCACCCCGAGGTGACCCCCAACGCCTGCACAGCGTCCTGCAGTGACATCCACACATCTGGACAACATCCTACAGTGACACCCCACAGCTGGACACCCCCCTGCCATGGTGACCCCCCGGAGTGTCTCAGGGTGACCCCCACACACATCTGGGTGTCTCCCCACACCTGGACCCCCTCCCATGGCAGCCCCACACACACATCTGGGCCCCCTCACACACCTGAGCACCCCCTCCCCCCTGGCAGCCCCCACATCTGGATGTCACCTCTCACCTGGGTGTCTCCCCACAGCTGGGCCCCCTCCCATGGCAGCACCTGAGACATCTGGAGGCACCCCCTTGTCAGGACCCCACATCTGGGCGTCACCCATGACAGCCCCCACATCTGAATGCATCCTCTTGTCAGGACCCCAAATTTGGGTGTCCCCCCACATCTGGGTGTCCCCCCACATCCGGGCGTCACCCCATGACAGCCCCCACATCTGGATGCACCCCCCTGTCAGGACCCCACATCTGGGTGTCCCCCCCCCACACCTGAGTGTCCCCCTCCACCTGGGTGTCCCCCCACATCTGGCCACCCCAGCGCCCTCCTGGACCCCTCCCCCCGTATCCCTCCCCCCCCTTTTCGCCCTCCCTCCGCTCCCCCCTTTTTTGGGGGGGGGGATATTCCCGCTCCGATCTCCCCAGATCAGGAGGAAACCCCCCCCTTTTCCCCCGGGAAGAAGCGGAGTTATCGGGATCACAGCGCCCCAAAAACCCAAACCCCCAAAAAAACAAAACGGGGGGGGGTTTTTACGGCCTTTCCCGCCCCCCCTTTATCTTCCTGATCCCGAAATTTGCAGAGGGATTGGGAAAACCCCTTCCCTCCCTCCCTCCCTCCCTCCCTTCAACTCCTTCTCCTCCTTCCCCCCCTCTTTTTTTTTTTCCCCATTTCCAACCTCTCGGGATGGTTTTTAAGGCCGGGAGCTTTTTTTGGGGGGTGAAAAAAGTGATAAACTCGCGGATTTCTTTTCTTTTTGCCCCCCATACGTGGGAATTCCCGAATATTTCCCTCCCCTCTCCCCTCCACTTGGATGCGGGGGAGGGCAATGGAGGAGAAAAGTTTCTTTCCGGAGATATATATATATAAAAATATATCGGCGCCTATCGCGACATCCCCGCCCCGGGCACGGCCCCAAAAGTGTCTTTAGAGCCGCGTGGGTGCCAAAAACGCGCCTCTAATTAAGTCCCCGCGCAATTAGTGGGGCCCATTAGCGGGAAATGCCCCGCGGATTGGTGCTAATAAATCTCTAATAATTAAAGGTGCTCCTGAAGGGCTGTGGCGGTTTTCATTTTAACCCCAAATCGGGAAAACGGGGGCCGTGTCTCCCCCCCCCCTTCTTCCCAGGCATTAAAATTATTATTTATTATTATATTATTTATTATATTATTTTATTATTACTATTATTATTATTATTATTATTCCGAATCCAGACCCCAACCCAGGCTTAAATAAACCTTTTCCCGCCTCAAACCGTCGCCTCCCCAAGATAAATTTGCCAAAAACATCGAGGTGGAAAATGAAGTTAAAAAAGGAAGGGGGGGGGATTTTTAATCGCAGAGGGGGAGGGGGTTTATCACGCCCCCTCCCAGCCCTTTCCCCTCCGAAATGAGTTTTTTTGGGGGCGAAATCGAGGGGTCTGGAATTTTTTCAGCCTCCCAGGAGCAGCTCGGGGCTGATTCCACCCCCTTACGGCAGAGCAGAAGCCAAAAATGGAATTAAAAACCCATTAAAAATCATTTTACAGCGTCATAACAAACCCCAAGCGCCGCTTAAATCGCGCCCCCCCCCCCTTCCTCCGCCTTTTTTGGGGTCACCCCGTCAGCTCCCGGAGGTTGAGACCACCCAGAGCCCCCTTTTTTCCCCCCTTCCCCCCCAAAAAAGTCGCGTTTGTCCCCGTGTCCGAGGCGGGGTCACGACCCGGAGCCAACCTGGACGTCAACACTTCCCGGGCCCTTCTGCAAATATTTGGAGGCGCTTCCAAGGAACCCGGGATGGGATCGGGGAGGATTTCAGGGCATTTGAAGGGGGTTTAGAGGGTTGGGGAGGGGTTTTTTTTTATCTCGGTTTTTTATCTCCTCCTCCTCCTCCCCCCTGCGCGGGGATGGGGAGAAATAGGGAGAAAAAACTGGGATAACGCGGGAGGAAAGCAAGGATTCAACGGGGATAAAATAAGAATATGAGAGGAAATAAAAGGAGAATGAAATAAGGATGAAACAGGGGATAAAATGGGGATGAACCGGGAATAAACACCAATAAAAGAAGGAGAAAACAGGAGTAAAAATAAGAGTAAAATAGGAATAAAAGCGGGGGGGGGTCGGGTATAAACGCGGGGGTTTCGTGGGGTTTAAAGCGAGGGTGAAGCAGCGGGGAGGTATTTAAATATAATAATAATAAATATAAAACTGGGGGGGTCAATCTCGTGTTTTTGGGGGGTACCTGGGACACGCGTGACTGTCCCCCCTTTATCCCTCCGCCTGCGGGGCTCTGCCTCTTAATTGTCCCCATAAAACCGGGGCGTAATTAGAAAGGATCATTAAAAAGCGCAGCTCGCGGGGTCTCTCCGCGCCCGGAGCGGCTCCACGGGGGAAAACGCACCCGCAGAAACACGATTTGGGGTCAAAAGCCCCCGCTCGGGGAAGGAATAAATGTGGCTTTTTTGGAGAAATCCGCCTCTTCTGCCCGTTTTATACCCGGGAAGGTGGAGGGGATTGGGAGGCTTTAATCCGCAGGTTTATTCTAATAATAATAATATAATAATAATATAATAATATAATAATAATAATAATAATAATGGAATCCCCACGAATTCCCGGCTCGCCCTTCCGGCTTGTTCAAGCTTCCGATGGCCCAATCAGGAATTAATTGGGAATAAATGAAACAGGGCCGGGGCTCGGGGGTGAAGGGGAAGTGGCAGCAGCTTCTGGGCGAGGGGAGAAACATTTGAGGGGGTGCCCGGGCCAGAAATTACCTCTCGTTTCCCACTTTCCAGGAGCCTTTTCGGGGCTAAAAATCGGTATTTTGTGGGCTCAGGGCTGGGTTTGGTCCCGACCGCTCGTTTGTTGGAGGGGTCGCTCCAAAATAACCCTTCAAGGGGGTGTTTTGTTGTTCTCCTCCCCCCAAAAATCGAGGGGTTCTGCCAAGAAAAGGGGGTTTTGCCTCTTTTTTTGCCCTTAATCCCCCCCGAATCAGGCGGGGAAGGGGCGGCAGGAGCCCCCCAAACCTGGCAGGGCTGGGGTTGAGCGGCAGGCTGTCAGAGCAGCCCGGGCGGGAGGGATAAAGGCCATCAAAAATTAATAAAAGAAGTGGAATTTGGGCGAAATCCTTCGCCCCAAAGCGCTCCTGACGTTCCCGGTGGAGAAATAAAACTTCCCGGCCCGCAGGACGATGGGTTTTCCCTGAGCGGGGTGAGGGGGGGGGAACCTCATCACCCTGGGAGGAAAAACGAAGGATTAAAAGGTGTCACCAGGGCAGGAAAATCCTGGGAAATAAAGGGGGGAAAGCCAGAGAAAAGCGAAAATCCAACTTTCTTCGGGAGATGCGGTCAAATGTCCCTTTTGGGAGGCGGGGAGGGGGCAGGGAGGTGTCCCCCCCCTCTCCCTCCCAGTTGGATCCCGGTTGATCCACGACAGGGCTCGGGAATTTTGGCGATGCGTTTGTTGGATCAGAGAGCACGGCAAAGCCTTTAATTAAGACACGGGAGGAAAAAGTTCATCGTTTCCAAAGCGGGGTTTAATTCCCTCCGCAGAGAAGGGATGATTTATTTCTTCGCCCATTATTTATTTTTCCGCTCACTCCGCCAGCCTGGAGCGCGTCCCAGCTTTCCAGGAAAGAGGGAAAATCCGCCCCAAAACGCCCCCGAGACGCCTTTTCCACCCTCCCTCAAAATAAAACAGGGACCCGAACGCGCCGAAGAAACACCCAAACAAACCGGGAGAGGAAAAAAGCAATAAAAGGTGATATTTAAAAATTGCCACCAGCACCCTCCGCTTGTTAAAGGAAACCCGAGTCTTTCCCCTTGAAAAAAAAAATAAAAATTAAATAAATTGATAATAATATAATAATAAATCCCAAAATGTTTAGCTTGGTACCTTGCCCATCCAAATTAATCACGGCGACGGATTAGGAAGTGCATAAAACTCTGGATAATGATTAGGAGAGGACAATAAATAAAAGTTGCGCCGCGGAGGTGCTGTCAGGGCCGGGGCGAGCCCGTAACTCACTCGGTTAACCCGGGCGCGTGTTTCGGCTTTTAATTCCAATTAACAGCGGAGAGAGGAACGCTCGGAACCCGCGAGGAAACGGGGGGAAGGAGCCGAAACCCCCCGAGCTCAACAGGGGAGCCCGGGGCGACAAACAACCGCGGACAGCGACAAGAAAAAGGGGACGGGGACGGGGAAGGGGGCAGGGGAAACGTATTTCCAGCGCATTAAAAAACGCCATAAAAAGTTCTCATCAAGCCGAGGCCGCTGTTATCTCCCCAGAGCGGCTCTGGAAGCTGTTGTTTCCCCTTTTTTTGTGGGTTTTTTGTGTGTGTTTTCCTTCCTAACAGGCAATACAGGAAGCTCATTTCGCAGCCCTGCTGATGTAAATTTAAGAGGAGTTGCCATTCCTTGGAGCCTCCGGATACAAGACTTTCCTCGCGCTTGTGCGCTGGGTCGGTTGGGGTTGTTTGGGGTTTTTTTTCCCTTTCTTTCCCTTTTTTATTGCCGTTTAAACCCTCCGCGAAACCACTTTGGCCGCCCCCTGAAACCCCGAGTCCTCGGCGAAGGGCTTAAAGAGAAGAGGGGGAGGAAGGAAAAAAAAAAGGCGAAATCACATCAAATCGAGCCCGAGCTGCGAAAAGGACCCGGCAAAAAAAAAAAAAAAAAACACAACAACTTATCAGGGGGAACTTCAAAACAAATTGGACTCGAAGGACATAAAGAGGAGATAAAAAAGCAGCCCCCGGCCTCAGATGTTAATTCGAGCCTCCAGAAACACGTTGTTGAGGGAGTTTTATAGCCCAATAATCAAGTCAAGCGAATTATCCGAGCCCTGAACAATGGGGGGGGCCGCTCTGGGGGTGCCGGGGCCGGGCTGGGAGCGGAGCCCGGGGATGAGGAACCTCCGCTGCCCCCGGGGCAGCATTTCCTGCCCCCATCCACCCCCCCGGAGCTGCCTCTGGCCCTGTCCGTCCGTCTGTCCCCGCCGGACACACCCGGGTTATCTTTAACATCGCTGCCCCCTCGCCACAACCACCCCGCTCCCATTTGCATCCCGATTTTCCCCTCCAGAAACTTTCAGGGGCTCCTTTTTTGTTTTTTTTTGGCTCTGCTTTAACCCCTTTTATTATTATTAGTAGTAGTAGTAGTATCATCATTATTATCATTGTCATCATTATGTATGATTTTATTTTCGAGTATTAACCCTTTTTTTAAAAAAAAATCATAATTTTTTTAAATTAAAAAAAAAAAAAAGTTACGCCCGGCCTCTAAATTTTTAATTTTTATTTTATTTTATTTTATTTATTTATTTTAATCCTGCCCTGGGAATTTTACTCACGTGCCAGGGGGGAGCAGCTCACTCCTGGACCGGCCGCGAGGTCGAGGCATCTCCGAGAGGAAAAGAAGGGGGAAAGAGGAGAGTTTGGCCGCCACTTCACCCCTTCTCCCTCTCCCCCTTTTTTTTTTTTTTGTTTTTCCTCCGGGGGGTATTTTGGCCGGGCGGACAATACCGGCGCACGCAGCGCATCTGCCCCCAGCTCCCCTCCCTTTTTTTTCCCTCCCCCGTCCCCCCCCTTTTTCTCCCAGGACACCCCCCACGGCTCCGCCAAAACACCCCAAAGCCCCCGAGCAGCTCCGCGGCCTCCGACTGCGCGGCCGCGGCCACCGAGGGCGTCCCGGCCGCGGGTCAGGAGGGCTCGGGTCACTTTCGCCGCCTCCAGCGGAGCCGCTGCCGCAGAAAAAGTTGCCCTTTCCGTGAACCCGCTTTCGCCGTTTACCCGAACTTCAATAAACTTTTCTTTCAGCCTCCCTCTCTACGCGGAGGCGTCAAGAGGCTGAGAAGAAAAAAAAAAAAAAAAAAAAAGGGCCCGGCTTTGGGGCTGCTTTGCGGCAGGGACAGACATTTTTGTTCTCCCCCCCCTTTCCCTCCCCTCTCCGGTTTCATCTCCGGTTGTTATTTATTTTTTTTTAAATTTCTCTGTTTTTTTTTTTTTTTTTCCCCTTCCCTTCGCCTTCCTTTTTTCCCGCCCTCTGCTTTCATTTTTTTCCCCCCCTTTTATATTTCCCCTCTCCTTTTATTTCGATATTTCCCCCTTATTCCCTCCTCCCCCCTTGATTTCCCTTTCCCTCGTATTTCCCCCCTTATTTCTCTCCACCAATCTCCCTTGCCCCCTTTATTCCCCTATTTCCCCCTTATTTCTCTCCCCCATACTCCCTTCCCCCTTATTTCCCTATTCCCCCCTTATTTTCTCCCCCTTTATTCCCTCCCCCCGTTATTACCCTATTTCCCTCCTTATTTCTCTCCCCCCAATTTCCCTCCCCTCTTTATTTCTTCTATTCCCCTCTTATTTTCCTCCCCCCCTTGATTTCCCTTCCCTCTTTATTTTCCTATTTCCCCACCTTATTTTCCCTTCCCCCCTTTATCCCCCCTTATTTATCTCCCCTTTTATTCCCCTTCCCCCTTTATTCCACCCTTATTTCTCCTCCCCTTTTATTCCCCTTCCCCTCCTTTATTCCCCTCCTTATTTCCCTTCACCTTTTACTTCCCTCTTCCCCCCTTATTTCCCCTTTCCCCCTTTATGTCCCCCCCCATTTCCACCTTTATTTCCTTTTCCTCCCCCTTTATTTTGCTTTTTCTCCCCTTTCATCTCCTTTTCCCCTCCCCATTTTCCCCCTTCCCTGCCTCTCTCCCACATTTCCCCTCTCCCCCCGAATTCCCCCTGGAATCACGACCAGGCCTGAGGAAGAGGAGGGTCTCCCAGCCCCACCCCCCAATTCCACCTCCCCCTCGTCTTAGGAAGGGAAAAAAGGGAGACACGGCCCCCCCAACAACCAAAAAACCCCCATCCCAACTCCCAACCCCCAAATCCCCCCAAAAAACACAGGGAGAAACCCACCCTGGGGCTCTGCTCCTTCCTCCCCACCCTCCTCCTCCTCCTCCTCCTCTGGCTCCGGCCCAGCCCCGAGGACATTTTGGGGGGGCTGCCCTTCCTCACCCCCATCCCAGCACCTGGGGCTGTGCCTTCCTGCTTTTTTCCCCCATTTCCTGCTTTTTTTCCCCTCTTCCTGCTTTTTTCCCTCTTTCCTGCTTTTTTTCCCCCTTTATCCTGCTTTGTTTTCCCCCATTTTCCCGCTTTTTCCCCACTTTCCTCCTTTTTCCCCCCACGTTAAACCTGAATTTCTCCCCTCCCTGGCGCCTTTTTTTCCCACCCTTATTTCCTCCCTTTTCCCTTGAGTTTCTTGCCCATAAAAGAGGGTTTAAAAACTCCACCCTCCTCCCCTGCGCGCTGGGGGCCGTTTCTGCTCCTATTTATATTTTCTAGTTAATTTTTTTTTTTCCTGTTTTTAGGGCAGGGGGTTTTTATTTCCCTCCCCACTTCAGCTGTTCGAGGGCTCGGAAAAAACCCCACATCCCGCGGCTGGCTCCCGACATCTTTCCTGCTCCGGGAGGGAAATGTTTCACCGGGAGAAGGGAAACGTGGTCCCCGGTTCCGTTGATCTCTCCGGCCTCGCCTTTGTATTGGATCACTGAAGGGGACGTGAAAGGAGGGGAGGGGGAGTAAAAATCATGATAATAAAGCCAAAAGCTGATGAGCGGAATCCCTAACCCCCCCCCAGGAGAAAGGAGAACCCGCTCCCTTCTCCCCGGCTCTCACAAAGGGGGTCGAGGCCGGTGATTTGTGTAATGGCAGCTTTAAATCGACGCTGGCGGGGAGGTAAAACCATAAATAAAGAGAATAAACCCCAAATCGAGGCGCCGGCGAAGCCTCCACGGGAACCCCGGGCTCGGGAAAGGGGGGGGCGCTTCCAGCAAGGCCTCCCTCCCTCTCCCAGCGCTAGATTCCAGCCCCAAACTTGCCCAAAGCCAGGCCTAAAATGAAGAATAAAAAGCAAGCCGGGCTCAGTCCCATCCCCTCATCGCGGCCCCCCTTTCCCTGCCCGGCCAGGGAAGCCCAGACCCCAATTTTTTTGGGGAAAGGGGAGAAACACAGATTTTTTCCCCCCCTAAATCCCCCCCCTCTGCTGCCAATTTGCTGCCTCCAAAGGCGGGAGCGATGAATTACAGTTATTAGCGCCATTACCGCCCTTATTATTGCCATTATTGTTATTGTTATTAGTACTAGTATTGTTATTATATTATTATTATTATTTAACAGCCTTTTCATCGCCCGGCAAAATTCAATCGGGGCCTCGCGGCCGCGACAGCGAGGGCAAAACTCACAGCCATCATCATCATTATTATTATTAATTATCGTTAATAATAACACCCCTAAAAACACCACGAGGCCAAACGTTCCGAGCAGGGAGAGGAGCCAAACCCGGGGGAATTTCCCGCGGGGTGGAAAATAAAATAAATTTAAAAAAAAAGAGGCACAGGACTGGAAAATACTCCGGCCTGAAAGCCCGGATTTCCCCTTTTATTTGGGTCGGTTTGGGGTCGGGTTTTTTTTTTTTAGCCCCATATTTACAGGTTGGGAGGGTCCGAGGTTTAAAGGCGCTGTGATGTCACAAAAATCTGGAGCTGGGAGTTCTCTTTAAGCTCGGCTTAAACTGAACTCCAGCAGCAGCCGGGGCACATGGTTCCCGCTGCACATTGTCCCAGCATTTTCTTATCCGGATTATTATATTATTATCATTATTATCATTATTATTATTAATTTGGGGCGGGTTGGGAGGGAGAGAAGGGGTGGAGGGGGGGGGGGGAGGGAGGATAAAATAAGGCACCAGACGTAAAAGTAAACTAATTCACACTGACCGTTTATTGAACACTGGGACCGTCACAGACACACTAAAACTCTTATTATTGCAAGTTTACAATGAGCAGGGGGGGGAAAAATCAGTCAAGAACACAAATAACCACGACAAAAAACCCTAAACTACGGAGGACTTTTGAAAACCTTCTGCCGCTTGTGGTTTTTTTTAATTTTTAAATAGGTCTCTCTTTCTCTCTCTCCCCTCTCTCGCTCCCCTTTTAGTTCTCGGTTCCTCGGCACAGACTCGTCCCCCCCCCCTGCGCTGGTCTCGTAGCTGCTTTTTGTTCGCCTTCCCACCCCCCCAATCCTGATTTTTAAGGTTGTTTTCCCCCTCTCCGCGCCGCTACAAAGAACTTCGGGGCTCCACGCTCGTCGTGCATTTGCGACGCGGAGAGGGGGGGAAAAAACCACCTACATTCGCCTTTTTCTTTTATTTTATTGTTGTTATTTGCTCGTTTTCCGCCGTCAAGATTATCGGCGTTTCTTCATTAAATTCGCCCCGAAGAGAACATTTCCCTCTTCCTCCCCCCCCCTACTCTACCCTCCCTCCCCATCCCCCCCTCCCCACCTCCGGCTTTAAAAAATAAATAAACCCCTGAAACGGCGTTAAAAGGAAAAAAACCCACCCTGCAGGTGCAGACACCTGGCCTCATGCTATCTGACATGCATCTAAAGGGCCGTCGTTTCTTTTTGTGGTTTTTTTTTTTTAATATATACTCACAGGGGGAGGGAGGAAAAAATAATAATAATAATAATAATAATTATCGTTATTAGAATAACAAAAAAAACAATAACTACGAGAGGAGGGGAAGGAGGGGAGGGAAGGGGGAAAAGAACCAAAATATAGATATATCTATATATATTAGATTCTATAAATAAGGCGAGTCCCTGGAGCGCGGGCTGGGGGGGGTTTATAACCTGTGGATATCCTCGGAGCGGGGGTCCGGGGTGGGCACCGGGGGCAGCTCCTCGCCCGCGGCCGAGCTCGCCGGGGCGCGGGGGGGTGGGCGCGCTGGGCACGGCGGCCGCTGCCCGCACCTTGGTGTTGGGCAGCCTGTGGTCTTTTTTCCATTTCATCCTCCTGTTCTGAAACCAGATTTTGATCTGTCGCTCCGAGAGGCAAAGCGAGTGCGCGCTCTCGATGCGGCGCGCCGGCGGTCAGGTACCTGTTATAGTGAAACTCCTTCTCCAGCTCCAAAACCTGCTGCCTGGTGTAGGCTGTCCTGGATCGCTGGGTTCGCCTCCATTGTAATTGGGATTCACTGGAAAGGAGGGGAAGGAAACAAAAAAAAAAAAACAAAAAAAAAAAACGCAAACCAAACGAACGGAACGAAACAAAAAATAAAATAAAAAAAAAATTAAAAAAAAAAAGAAAGGAAAGGAGGAAAAACAACAACAACAACAACAAAAAAGACAAACGAACCAAAAAAAAATAAAAGGCACCCGAAAATAAAATTAAAAAAAAAAAAAAGAACAACACCCAAGGAAAATCAGCGTGGATGGAGAGAGGGTCGGGAGAGGCGACTGGAGGAGCGGGGGAGAAGAAAAAAAAAAAAAAAAAGTAATAGGCTAAATAGGTAATAAAGAACTTTGGGCAGCTCAAGAGTTTCTATTCTAATAGGAATGGGTTTCCCTGGCTCAAAAGACTGAATTATTTATGCACCCCTACACAAGCTTCGGAGTTTCACACATACATAACAGCCCGAGCACATGGCTACGGCTGCCCACAGTAGCTCGGCTATAAAATTTATGGTGGGTGTAATTACCATTCGGAGTCGTAAATCCAGTTCAATTGTGCTAACCCAAAGGCTCTCATGGAAGGGAAGGAAATAAAAAAAAGAGAGAGAGACAGAGCGAGAGAGAGGGAGCTGAGAGGCGAGAGGGGAGCGAGCACGGTGTGAAAATAAGAGAGCGGAGAGAGACAGAAGAGGAAAATAAAAGTTGCATACCAGTACTGACGTGGATTTTTTTCATCCAGGGATAGACTATGGGCTGTTGGAAGCTGTGCTGGTGGGATGGTCGGGGTTTGGCTGGTTGCAGGCTGGAGGGGCTGGGGAAGGAGTGGTGGAGGAGGTGGACAGAGCAGCCTGCTCGCAGAGCTGCTGTGCTTTCTCTGAGAGGTGTTGGCCTCCTGGAGTTTGCCCGTGTCCCCTTTGGAGCGCCGCCGGGTTGCCGGGAGGCCGGGAGCCCCCCGCAGCTGAACGGGCGGTCGGGAAGGAGGGTCGTGGCACGGGGTACAGCTCGGGTGGTGATGCTGGTAGCTGGACTCCCTGGTCCGGCTATAATATCCGGACTGTGGTCTGGGATGTAATTATTTTGCGAATATTCCTCGCATGGAGGAAATTTCGGATCGATGTAGTTAGAGTCCATCAAATAAGAGCTCATGATCATTAATTTCTGGAGTGGAAAATAATTTTTCTCGCTTTGTCGTTTTTCTGCTCCATAAAGCCCTCCTACTAGCTGCGACCCCGTACAGTTACTTTCACCATGTGACATCCGCGGCCAATCACACGGGCCAGCCCAGTCCCCGGATAAGGAACCAAAAGCTCTGCAAAATGTACCCAAATTGCGGGGGGGGGGGATGGGGAGGGATGGGGGAGAGAGAAATGTGGAGCGGGGGCGCGGGGAAGACGCGCTCCGGAGAGGGGAGGGGGTGGGGGGTGGGGGGTGGGTGCCCGAGGGGGGAATCGCCCCCCCGGGGGGGGCTGCTGGAAAGAGGGGGGGACACAGGCAGGCACACAATGGGGGACCCCCCCTCTGGGGTGGGGGGAGGAAGGGGGGAGGGGGAGGAAGGAGGGGGAGGGGTGGTGGGGGGGTTGGGGGTTGGGGGCGGCAGCGGGTACCCCTCCCCTGGCCAGCCGAGCCCCCCCCCCCCCGGCCTTGGGTGAGGGTGTCCAGCTCCACTGAGCCCTCAGACCCCCCCACCCCAAACTCAACCCCCCATTTCCCCTTCCCCGCCCTCTCGAGGCTGGGGGAGGGGGTGGGGCAGGTTGGGGACCCCCCTCAGGGGGTTCATCCCCCCCTTTCCTCAGCCAGCCCCCCCCATCCCAGAGGGAGAGGGTTAAACACCGTCCCCACCTTTTTTTTGGTGGTGGGGGGCAGGAAGATCCTTTTTCTGCCCCCCGCCTTAAAATCCCAACCGTGGGGGGGGGGGGGGGGGACACAACAACCAAGCGTCACGAGGGTGAGGGTGGCACTGCCCCCCCCACCCAGACGGGGGGGTGGACCCCCCTTTTTGCCACCCCAACCCCCCCGCGGCCTTTGGGGGGTGTGGGGGTGGTTGTTTTTTTTTTTTGGGGGGGGGAAAAACACCCCCCTTCCCTCGGCCCCACGGAGGGGGGGGGACAACAACAACAACACGCTCCCGAGTGGCAGCCCCGGGGCCCTCCCTCACCCCCGGGCCCGGGGTTAAAGCCCTGCCCTTCCCTCCGCTCCAGAGACGCGGATCCACGCGGGATTTTGGGGGCAAAACCGGAGGGAGGCGTTAAAATGGCTCCCACCTCCCCCCGGCGCGGGGTCGGGGCCCCCCAAAGGGTGTCGACGTTTTTTTTGGGAGGGCTCGGAACCCCCTCGACTGAAGAGGTTGTTGGGGTTTGTTGGGTTGTTTTTTTTTTTTATTCTTTCCCCTCTCCACCTCTGCCCGAAGAGCGGGCAGAGGAGGGCGGCTGGGGGTATTCCCTCCTCGTGCTTGATAACAATTATAGCTGAAATCATAGCTCGCAGGGCATTGCCATATTTACTTGATAACAATAAAAGTGAACATAAAGTTAACTGTTTATGTTTTATTTATTAGACTAAATGTGCCAGCGGTGTCGAAGGCTTTTGGCTGGTTGTTACAGCTTTTTATGGGGTTGTAAAACGCCATAAATCAGTCACCGCGAAATGGTCGGGGCTCTTTGTGCTCTTGGCTCAGAGTTGTGTTTGCGGTGGCTGCTGTTTCTTCTGGAGACGAAAAGTAATAATGGGATTTTATTTTGATTATTATCACACACCCCCCCCCCCCACGCGCGCACACACCCTCCACGATCATCGCGGAGGTTTCTACTCCTCGCCTCTCTCCCTCTCTCTCTGTTTCCTCTCTCTCCTCTTTTTTTTTTTTTTTAATTTAATTATTATTAACAAGCCCTGGCAAAGCGCGAACGCCGCTTCCCCGCGGTTGAAATAAAAGCACCTCTTAAGCAAATGACATCAGCGGGGTCGGAGGGTTTAATTAGGGGAACGCTGCAATTAAGGAAAGCAGAACTTTCCAAGGCTCTGGCATCGCCCATATATTCCCCCTAGAGACGAATTTGTGACTGGGGAAGCTCACACAAATTCGAGTCTACAGGGTACATATAGGCGACGGGGAGGGTTTTGGGGGGGCTCAGCCCCCCCCGCTCACACGGCTCCGCGTCTCTTGGGCACCGGGGACACGGGGCGAGGCTTTTTTTCCCCTCCTTTATTGGGATTTTTTGGGGAGGAGTGGAGAGGGGGGGGGGAGGGTTTATTGGCGGGTGATTCGCGGGGCTTGGATAATTGCTGGCACGCCCCCGCCGCCCCGGCAGAAGCCGCCCCGCCCCTTCCGAAAGTTGTAAATCCCCGGAATTCCCGGGAGAAGACGCCTCTGGATGCAACCGACGGGAGGCGAAATCCTCGTTCTCCCCCCTCGGGGGTTCGGGGGTGAGGGAGCGAAGGGGGACGGGGAGAAAAACACAGCAACAACCACCACCAAAAAAAAAAAAAAAAAAATAAAAATACACCGGACAGAAACGTATCCGGAACCCAAACCATTGATTTAAATATATCCAATAAATTCCTTTTCTCCAGCGATTACTTCATCCTGCCCGAACACCTCAGCCTCATTCGGTGGGCTTTGACATTTATAGTTCAGACTGATGCACCAACTTTACTTCAAGGCTGAGGGAATATGAATAAAGATGGAGAGTTAATAAGTAATTTTTACCTACGCACATTCCCCCCCCCCCTCCCTTCCCCTGCCTCAATAGATGGCTCAATAAGCAGCAGCAGGATAAATAAATATCCACAGGTAGTTCCCTTAAGGATGGATGGGATGAGTTTCTCTGAAGGGCGCTGGAGGTTTAAAAGATAAAAATTAAAAATTAAAAAAATAAAATAATAATAATAATAATAATAATAATAATAAAAGGGAAATAAAGCGCGACCCAACCAGGCGGGAATCAAAGCAGCAAAAGAAATAAATAAATCAAGGCGTGAAGGTCACAAACTGGGCGCTCTCTCTCTCTCTCTCTCTTTCTCAGGGGGCAAACGCAACTTTGCTGGCACCGTCCTCATCCCCCCCAGCCCCGGTGCCACCCAAAATCTCCTTCGGAGGACTCGCTTCTCTTCCCCATCTCCCTCACCCCCTCTCTCTTCTTAGGGGGGGGCTGTCCGGATTTCTGACAACCACATTATTTTTTTTTTTTTAAAAAGAAAGAAATCCCCAGGATTTCTTGCCGACACAGCCCCAAAAAATCCAATTTCCCCCTTTTTATGGCCGGGGGATTCACATCCTCCCCCCTCCCTCCGGCTTTTTCCGCGGAGTTCTGGGCTGTGCCCCTCTCCTGAAGGGTTTTTATTTCCTATTTATTTAATCCCCCCCTCCTTTTTTTTTTTTTTCCCCTTTCCCCCACCCTCTGTAAAATAAGTCTGCGGGGAACGTGTGAAGAATAGTTGTGCAAGAATCTGGTTCTTTGTCTATAAAGCCGCCCTCCACGCTCTCCAGCCCTCGGCCCCCACAACCGCGGCGAGAAAACACTCGGGGGGGGACAAAACCCCCCCAGAGGAAAAAGCGAGAAAAAACCGGGGGGGGGGAGAGAAATAAGGCGAAAAAATCCAAATAATCCCATTTAGGGCGTTATTTAAGGGATATTTCACTCCTAGTCGGGCTGAGGGCCGCGGAATATGGACCCGGGGAGGACGGCGGGGATGGGTTTTGGGTTTTGTTGGGGTTTTTTTTTAAGTACAAAGCGGCTTTTTGACAGCGCGGGGAAGAAAAAATCCGCGGCATTGTCTCGGCGGATTCATTGTGCGCGGCATTTCCATACTGACCGGGCCGTAACCTGTCCCGCGGCCCATTAGCAAGCTGTGCTTCCCAGGAAAAAATGAAGTACCTTTCTGCGGGGAGGGGGGAAAGCGGGGCGAAAAAAAGCTGGCGGAGGGTGAACTCTGCCTCCGCCTCCTCGGGATGCGGGAGGTGGGAATCCTTTGGGGAGCGGGTTTGGATTCCCGGCTCGTTTTCCAGCTCAAAAACCGCCTATAAATAGAGATATTTTTATGGTGTTTATTTTTTTTTTTTTTTTTTTTTTTTTTTTTTTACTATTGGGCTCTCCCCGCCACAGGCAATGACACGCAATTAATTAATTTCTTTCTTTATATATATTTTTTTTATTTGCCTCCAACTTGCAGGCAGAGCTGGCGAAAAAAAACCCTTTTCTTTTCCTTTTTTTTTTTTTTTTTGTCCCGTCCTGATGCAAATCCACGAGGTCTAATTTATGCAAAGAAATATGCAAATGTTTAATTGATTTTTTTTTTCTTCCTCCCCCCCCCCTCCCCTTCCTCTCCTTTAAATCTGTTGTCAGCCAAAGTAATGAATCGGCCTAAAACGATTTTAATAAGCGGAGCCCGTCACCCCTCGCCCCAACCTCCGCGGTTTTTTTTTTTTTTTTTTCGCTTTGCTTTTTGGAGCCTCTTCTTCCCTCCGAGAGAAAAAAAAAAAAAACCCTAATAACGTAAATATTTATCCCCTTCCCTTTCGGCGAACCCCCCGCGCGAAAGGGCTCGAAATAAAATATGCAAAGCAGCGTCTTCATCCCCTCCCTTCCCCCCCCCCCTCAGCCCCAACCGACCCCCACCCCTTCTCACCCCACCCAGGAATTCAATTTTCTTCAAATCTCGTGAAAGTGGCTTTTTAAAAAGTGGGCGCATTTTAATATTGGTTTAGACAGCGTGACCTGAATTTCACCTCAACTGTTTGACTTGATCCAATAGGTCACTGCCAAGGAGTTATGATGGGGGAACTCCATTGAAATTTCTCTCCTCACAAATGGCCTTTAGATCTTCTAGCGAGTTCAATAACTAGTTATAATGTAGAAGGGGAAAAATGAAGCCCAGAGGCAAACTAATTTGAGGTTTCATTTTATGCCGGGAGAAATTGTTGGTTTTTGTCCCCCTCTCGCCTCTCCCCGCTCCGCTCCCCCAAAACGGAGGGGGGGAAAAGAGGGGGGGAATAAAATAAAATAAAATAAGATAAGATAAAATAAAATAAAATTTAAAATAAGCCCCCTGCGAGGCGAGGTTTGGAAATATTCGCTGGTTTATTTCGAATTTAACTGGCACAGGCCCCTCCGCCCGGGAACTCCTCGGGACTCGGCGGAGCGGGGGAGCCCCAGCAAGAGTCAAACTTGCTGCTTGGCAGGCGACAGACTCCTCAATTCCTTTGTATTTTTATTTTTTTGGTAGGTTTTTACCTTTTTTTCCCCTTTCCCCCCCTCTTTATTCCCCCGTTTTCCTCTCTTCTTCTTTTTCCTTTTCGCTCTTTTCTCTTTCTCCCTCCTTTTCCTCTTCCTTTCTTCTCTCTTTTTTTCCCCCTTTGTTTTTCTCTCCCTTTTTTCCCCCCTTTACCTTTTTTTCCTCTTTTTTTTTCCCTTTCCACTCCTGAGATTTTTATTTTTTGGGGGTTTTTTGGGGGGTTTTTTTTGGCTTTTTTTTGCGAACCTCTCGCTCTAAACAAACCCAAACCCCCCATAACCGGGTCAGACCAATCCCCAACCTCTCCTCGGGGGCCGGGCAGCCCCAGATTTGTGCCGCGGCTCCACTTTTCCCGCAAATCACCCCCTTAACGAGCCGCCCGGAGCCGGAGCTGAGCAATAACCTCGCGCTCGGGGTTTTTATTTGTCCGCTGGGTCGCCCGAGTTCATGTGACCGCAGCTGGGCCCTTCCCCGGCTTGGTGGCCTCAGGGAGGGTTTTCTCCTCCAGATCCATTTTCTCGGAGGCTTCAGATATTTATTTGGGGTTGTTGGGGTTGGGGGGTCCGAAGGGCAGAAGTGGAGGGGGATTTTTAATTGGGATTATTTACGGGAGCCGAGATTTCTCCTTGACTTTTCCTCCGCCCGGGCGGCTTCCACTGACCCACCAGATAATCGCTGAACCCGGGGTTAAGTTGAAAAGAAAACACTGGGCTCGTTTTGGGGGGGAAAAGGGCGTGTTCAGAAGGGGGAGAAAGGGAAAGTCGGAGGAGAAAGTGGCCACCGAGAGCCCATTAGCGGCCCCGGAGATGTTATTTTATGGGATGGGAACGTACACAAACTCCAGGCTGATCCCTCCTGGAAAAGAGCTCCCGCTCGAGTGGCACTTAACCGCTCTCAGCCCCTGCCAGCCTTCCTCCGGGATGTCCGTATTAATAATTAACATCGGTTCCCCCCCCTCCCAAAACCTCCTCGGCCTCCTCCTCCTCCCCCAGACCCCCCCCTCGGGCCGGCTCCGCTTTTCTGGGCTCCTTAATCCCGAGCCCCCCAAGGCTCGGCCCGGGGACGAGGCGGTGGGAGAAGTTTGTGTGTGAGGACAGGAGACAAAAACTGAAGTGGTTTTTTTGGGGGGTTTGGTTTGTTTGGGGTTTTTCTGCCTTTTTTTTTCCCCTAGAAATGAATCCCGCAGCAGCTGGCGGGGGATTATACCCGGGAATTTCGGGAGGGGATGGGGAATCTTGCTGCAGGGATGGCTCAACCCTCACTGGAGGGGACGCAGAGCCCCCGGCCCGGCACCAAAACGGGCTGGAGGGGGACAAATAAGGGGGGAAAATCCCTCTTTTAGGTACCACTCGAGTCCTGCCAAGCGGAGACGAAGCTTCACCAGCTCCTTTTAGCCCCGGGGCGGGGGGGTCGCTGCCCTTGCGGACACCACCCAGCACGATTTAAGCCAAAACCGCCCCAAAACCCACGTCGAAAATGCTCTTTTTTTCCCCCCTCCTGGGCGTTCAAAACGGTTGCTCTGAGCGGAAGCACCCCGAGACCCCCGTTTCCCCCCTCCCGTCCCCCCTGGAGGCCGCTGGACCCTCGGCCCCGCTGGCATCAAACCCCTCGGGGTTTAAATCCCCCGGGAAAAGGGGGCTGAGGGGCGAGGACGCGCGGGTGACACGCGCGGGGGGTGACCCGGGTGGGTTTGGGGGGCGAAGGGATGAAGGGCCGCGTGGTTTAAAGCCCCGGGTTTGTCGCCTTTTCAAACCTCGAGGTTTAAAACCCTTCTCGCCCTCCTCAAACCCCGCTCGACCCCCCCAGCGCCCACGGCTCTCCCGGCGGGAATTCTGCTCCCGAACGGGGGGTGGGACGCGCCCTGGGCGCCCCCAGCCCGGCCGAGCCCTCGCCTGTATTTAAATATTAACGCCAAGCGCTCGATCGTAATTAAACGAACCAATAATGATAATAATGGTACTAATGCCGCCCCGGGAAGGCGGCGCGGACACCCCGGGGACCCTTGTTAGGGGTGGGAAAGCCGGGATTTAAGGCGAGGAAAAGGCTCTCCCCGCTCCCTTAATGTTTATTATTTTATTTTTTTTTGCACCAGGGTACTCTCAGTTTAATCTTTCGCGGCGCAATAAACTATTATCTTAGTTAATCCCCAAGGCGAATCCATCAAAAGCTTTTAATAAAAACCGTTGCGTGGCTTCCGCGGGGGCCTCCAGCAACAGGGGCCGGGGAAGGGCGAGCCCCGCGTGGGTTTTGGGGGTTTTTATTTTGGGGAGGGGTCTCCCTAAAAATTTCTGGCTGGGGAAAGGAGGGGAGAGGGTCCCCCCGGGCCTCGGTGGGGCCATTAGGATTCCAGAGGCGTTGGGAGCTGCGGGAACCATCACTCACGGCCCCCGGGAGCAAAGGGAGCCGGGCTGCAACAAGAGGAGCCGCGGGGATGATAGAGAGAAACAGGCCGCCAGCATCAATCCCGACCTGATAAGAAATCGGCTGCTTCCTTGAGGGGGAAAAAAAAAAAAAAAAAAAAAAGAAAAGAAAGGAAAAAAAAAGGGGAAAAAAAAAAAGGAGGGGGAAAAAATAAGGGGGGAAAAAAACAGGAAGAAAAAAAAAATAAAAGAAAAAAAAAAAAGGGGAAGAGAATAAAGAAAAATATATATTTTTAAAAAAGGGAAGGAGAAAAAAATTAAATAAATAAAATAAATAAATAAATAAAATAAATAAAAGACGATGAAGAATCTCCCACTTGGCTGGGCCGTAGAGAGGGTTTGGGGGGGGGGGAAACTCGCCTTTTTGTCAACTTTAAAGACGCTCCCACCCTTTAGGAAGGCAGGGAAAGGTGTGATGCTGGTTCTTTTCGGGGGGGAAGGGGGAAAAAAGGGATAAAAGAGGAAAGCAGCCGGAGGACGCGGCGAGGGTCGCTGCGAGGAGCAGCCTGGGAGGGTTTTTTTTTTGCCATCGGCAGCCCCCCAAAAATCTGCTTTTGAGCCCCGGATCTGCCTGGGAGGGTTTTTTTGCCGACGGCAGCTCCCCAAAAATCTGCTTTTGAGCCCCGGCTCTGCCTGGAAACCTCGCGCCGGGGGTTGAAGTGAAGGATGAGGCGCAGCTCGCTGGGAGCCTCCCGTGAAATATCGGTTTGTTCACCCTCCGCTTCCCCCCTCACACACGGCCCGGCCCGGTTTTTAAATCTTCCTCTTTCACCGCGATATTCCAGGGAATTAATTCCGACAAGAGGCAGCGAGCGAAGAGGAGCCGACACAGATGTAAAGTGTCAGCTCGAGTCTGCGGGGGAATCCTTCCCCCTCGCCCGGCCTATAAAAGGGGTTTGTTCTGCCTCGGCAAGGAAGGGAAAAGAGCAGGAAAAAGAGCAGGAAAGAGGGAATTTTTGCGGTTTTTTCGGACGTGGCCTTTCTCCCGCTCCCCAAAATCCCCCCCGTGGGCTCCAGAAGAAGAACCCCCCCCCCTCAAAAGGGGTAAAGGGAGGGGGGGAGACGCTCAGCACCCCCTTCCAGCAGGGAAACCCTCCAGCGATCCCCCAAAATCTCTCTCAGCGCCGGAGGAGGGTGTTGGACGCTTTTGGGGAGGGGGATTTGTTCAAATCCCAAATTTCGGGGGGTGTTTTGAAGCGGGTCGGGGGCTGGAGCGGGGGGGGGGTGACACCGAGGGGGGTCATTATTAATTACAGACCCTCATCAAGCTCAGCCTGAAAACCCTTAATGGGCTTGAGCAGAGGGGTGACCCCCCCCCCAGCCCCCCAAAATAGAAGGGTGTCACCCCCCAAGCTTCGTCCCCCCCTTTCCGTACCCGGGAGGGACCCGCTGGAGGGTCGGGAATGGGCGAGTGAGGGGGGAAAGGCCTGAAAATCAACACGGGAAGGAGAGAACGGGGAGGGACAGGGAGGGAAAACCCCCCCAGGGGCTGGTTCTTGCCAAAGGGGGGCTCGGGGGGGGTTTTGGGGGGTTCTCCCGGGGGAGCGGATGCGGTTTGGGGTGGAAAAGGGGTGGAAGGGAAGAGGGAGAAGGTGGGAAGGAAGGTGGGATGTGTGGGAAGGGAGAGAGAGAGAAATATGGGAAGGGGAAGTGGTGGAGATAAAGGGAGGGAGGGAGGGAAGGAAGGAAAGGAGAGAAGGAAGGGAGGGAGGGAGGGAATGGAGGGAAAGGAAGGAAAGAGGAAAGGAAGGGAGGGAAGGGAGGGAAAGAAGGGATGGGAGGGAAGAAGGGAAGGAAGAAAGGGAGGGAGGGAGAGAGGGAGGAAGAAAAGAAGGAAGGAAAGCAGGGAGGGAGGAAGGAAAGAAGGAAGGAAGGGAAGGAAGGAAGGAAGGAAGGCAGGGAGGGAAGGGAGGGAAGGAAGGAAGGGAAGGAAGGAAAGGAGGGAGGAAGGAAAGAAGGATGGAAAGTAGGGAGGGAAGGGAGGGAAGGAAGGAAGGAAGGAAAGGAGGGAGGGAGGGAGGAAGGAAGGAAGGGATTGAGAGTCTTCGCCAACCCCCCAAGTCTGGTAGAAGGGATCCCGGGAATTACCGGGATTTGGGGGGGCTGGAGGGCCGGGGGGGGTCCCAGGGTGGGACACGGGATGGAGGGAGAGGGAAACCGGTGTCTTGAAAACAACATTAAAATGAAGGAGAAGGAAGAGAAGGAGAAGGAGAAGGAGAAAAAGGAGAAGGAGAAGGAGAAGGAGAAGGAGAAGGAGAAGGAGAAGGAGAAGGAGAAGGAGAAGGAGAAGGAGAAGGAGAAGGAGAAGGAGAAGGAGAAGGAGAAGGAGAAGGAGAAGGAGAAGACAAGGAGAAGGAGGGGAAGAAGAAGATGATCAGTATTACCGACTGCTGACTCCCTCCGAGTTCTAATTATTTATTTATCTTAACGCTACAGGAAACAAAGTTTCGCTTTTTGAAAGCGGCTCCTCTTGCCCGAACTCCCCCAAACTCTATAAAAATCCCTCCCCGGCCGCGGATAAATCCCAGAGGTCAACGGGAGCCGCTCTGCCTCGGCTGGTGATTATTTTACTGCCGAGAGAATCACAGGAATCCGCCAAGTGCCAAGAAAACATTCCAATATTTCCGCGGCTGTTGACACCGCTGTGTCTGTGCGCACCCCCCCAGCTATGGATGCCCGGATTTATCCACATATATCCTGGTATATCCATGTATATCCATAAATACGCAGCGTCCCGCTGCCTGTAATATAAATATGGACACAGACACCGCCCGAGCGGGGAGAAAATGATGAATTAATTGTGTATAAGCCGGAATAAAGGTGGGATTTATTCGTGATGCTTTGGTCCTTTTTTTGTTGCTGTTTTTTGGGGTCTTTTTTCCCCCCAGTAAGGAGGAGGAAAGTCGGGATAATTCCATTTGCGAGTGGAATCGTGCGTTTGTTTCCCTTTCAAGCCTTTCCTTCCTAAAAGCAGGGAAAGCGGCCGGGGAGGATGGATATTCCCGGACCCTGCCGGGGAAAGGCGTCGTGTCTTGCCAGGAGAGAGAGAGAGAAAAATCGCGGCGGGTTCTCCCCCCCAGCCAAGTAAAAAAAAAAAAAGGGAAAAAGGTGGGGGGGGGGGCGGGGAGGGATAAAAATAGAAATCGATAATTCGAGATTCAACTCTTGACCGGGGAAAACCCGGATCAAAACCTCATTTGATAGAAACGCGCTCCGAGGAGCGGATAATAAATCAATAAAATCAATCCATCAATAGGCTGCGCGGGGCCCGGCAACGGGGTGGGGGAGGATGGAAAATGATGTTTAGAAACTCTCTCCTTCACCTCGGGGGACAAAAAAAAAAACCCGCACCCAGAGGACGCGCTGCTGCCCCTCTTCCAGCCGGATTTCCTCCCTCTTTCCATCCACCCTCCAATAACTCATTTATTATTTTTTTTTTTCCCCCCGGACACGAGGAAATTTTATTTCCCGGAGTCATTCTCCGGGCGCTTTATTTATTTATTTATTTATTTATTTATTTATTTATTTATTTATTTTTTCCCTCCTGTCCAATTACGCCGAAATTTATTTCGCTTCTTGTTACAAAGGGAGATTTCTTATTGTTTGGGTCCCGTAATTCACACCCACACGCCCCCCCAGACGAGTGGACCCTCTCCCGCTCTCACGCGCAGAGGAGAAGCAGCTCTCGAGCTCCAATTAAACGCGAATTAATTCGAAATTAAGCGACAATCCGAAATATCCGGAAGAAATGTCTCCGAGCCGGCATTTATTTTTAATGACCGCCCCCCTCCCCGTCCATCACCCAGAGGAAGAGGTCGGGAAATGAGGAAAGGGGGAAATAAAAAAGAGCCGAGTTTCGCCTCAGACGCAAAAAAACTTTCATCTTTCTCCCCAGATCTTGGCCCCTCCGTGTTTCTGTCCCGACCTGTCGCGACAGGAGCGGGAAAACGTCCCCCTTTCTCCCCCCCAAAAAAGCTCTGGTGGTCCCTGAAAAGCGGGAGCTCCTCCCAAATCCCCTGGGATTCCGTCCCTGGATTCCCCCCCTGGATGCTCCCAGGTTTGGGGGGATCTCGGGTTACCCCCAAAAGCGCCTTTTCAAAACGAGCCTCTCGAGGACTTCCCGGGGGGTTTTGGGGTGATGGAGGGGGGACCAGGGGGGCTCCCGCGGGGGCTGAGTTTTCCCACCTCCCCAGGCTTGGAGCTTATTTTTGGCACCTTCTTAATTTTCTGGTGCCTTTCCCCGCTTTTAACGACGGCTCGATAAAGGGAATAACTCCGATTTGGAGCATTTTTTGGACTTTTCCGAGCCTGCAGCACCTGAACCGTCCCGGGGTGGGGGTCGGGGGGGACCCCAGGGACCCCCCTGGAAAAGCCCTGAGGGACCTTTGTCCCACCCCCCGTGGGACCATCTCGCTGCTCGGGGGAGGGGATGGAAAGAAAACGCTGCTTATTTCAGGCGCTGGATTTTGATAAATCCTCGCCGGTGACGTGTTGGGGTCACACCTGCCCCCAAAGGGACATCTATAGGTGATCTATAGACCCCTATAGGTCCCCACTGCCGGGGGGGGGGGCTTAGGGAGCTGCGTCTACCCGAGGAGGAGGGGGGGAGCTCCACCTTTCCAGTGGGATCCAGGGTGGGAATTCATCTCCATCTCCATCACGGAGATTAAAACTCGACCCCAAAATCCCCCTCGGCGTTGGTCCGGGTGGTCCCCGGCCCTGGTGGGAAGGGGGGGTGCAAAGAGGGGGCAGCGAGGGCTGGGGGGGCTCCCAAGGGCTCCGCAGAAGAGGAGACCCCCCCCCCAAAGAATCGCTAAAACGCCCCCCGGGAACTCAGCAAGACCCTCCTGGGCCAGTGAACTGCTCCCCCCGGGAGGACTCAGCCCCCGCTGGACCCCCCCAGATTAGGGACCCTGGATAAGGGACTTAGAAAAGGGGCTTCAAATCCCCCCCACCCCCGGCTGTCCCCAAAAGGATCCCGGGCCCCAGGGGGCTGTTCCAGGGCTGCTCCTGCTTTTTGGGGGGGCTTGAGCCCCCCCCAGGACTCCGGAGAAGGAATGGTTTGGGGCTCCCCGTGTCCCTGCCTCTGGCCCCCAAGGTTGTACCTGCAGGGTGGGGGTCCCCGGGGTGGGGGCAGCCCCGTCCCCCCTTCGGGGGGGAGCAGCGTCCCCGGGGGGCTGAGGGGGGTTTAGCCCTGGATGGAAGGGGGTCCCCACCCCTACAGGGAAGCTACTGCGGGATCCTCAGCACCCACAGAGTTACAACCCCACCCCGAACACACAGAGTCCTCCAGAACATACAGAGACCCCCCCAAGCACCCACAGAGACCCCCCAGCACCCACAGAGCCCCCTAGATCACACAGAGCCTCCTCAACACCCACAGAGCACCCCCTAAGACCCACTGAGACCCCCAGATCACACAGAGCCCCGCTCAGCACCCATAGAGCCCCCCAGAACACACAGAGCCCCCCCAGCATTCACAGAGACCCTCAGAACACACAGAGTCACACACACCCCCAGCACCCACAGAGCTCCCTGGGCACCCACAGAGACCCCCAGATCACACAGAGCCCCCTCAATGCCCACAGAGCTTCTTTGACACCCACAGAACCCTCCCCATCCCGCACTCATAGAGACCTTCTGAACATAGAGAAGCCACTCAGCACTGACAGAGACCCCCGGAACACACAGAGCCCCCCCCCAGCACCCACAGAGACCCCTCAGAACACACAGAGACCCCTCAGAACACACAGAGCCCCCCCCAGCACCCACAGAGCCCCTCAGAACACACAGAGACCCCCCAGCACCCACAGAGCCCCTCAGAACACACAGAGACCCCCCAGTACCCACAGAGACCCCCCCCAAGCACTGACAGAGCCTCTTTGGCACCCACAGAACCCTCCAGAACACACAGAGCCTCCCCAGCAATCACAGAGACCCTCAGAACACACAGAGACCCCCCAGCAATCACAGAGACCCCCCAGAACACACAGAGCCCCCCCCCCGAACACATAGAGCCCCCCCAGCACCCACAGAGACTCCCAGAACACACGGAGCCCCCTCAATGCCCACAGAGCCCCCCCCAGCACCCACAGAGCCCCTCAGAACACACAGAGACCCCCCAGCACCCACAGAGCCCCTCAGAACACACAGAGACCCCCCAGCACCCACAGAGACACCCCCCCCAAGCACTGACAGAGCCTCTTTGGCACCCACAGAGCCCCCCAGAACACACAGAGCCTCCCCAGCAATCACAGAGACCCTCAGAACACACAGAGACCCCCCAGCAATCACAGAGACCCCCCAGAACACACAGAGCCCCCCCCCCCCGAACACATAGAGCCCCCCCCAGCACCCACAGAGACTCCCAGAACACACGGAGCCCCCTCAATGCCTACAGAGCCCCCCCAGCACCCTCAGAGACCCCCCCCAAGCACGCACAGAGCCTCTTTGGCATCCACAGAGACCCCCAGAACACACAGAGCCCCCCCAGCACTCACAGAGCCCCTCAGAACACACAGAGACTTCCCCAGTACCCACAGAGACCCCCCCCCAAGCACTCACAGAGCCTCTTTGGCACCCACAGAACCCCCCAGAACACACAGAGTCCCCCCAGCAATCACAGAGACCCTCAGAACACACAGAGACTCCCCAGCAATCACAGAGACCCTCCAGAACACACAGAGACCCCTCAATGCCCACAGAGCCCCCCCAGCACCCTCAGAGCCTCTTCAGCACCCACAGAGCCCCCCAGATCACACAGAGCCCCCTCAGCATCAACGGAGCTCCCCCAGCAACTACAGAGACCCTCGGAACACACAGAGCCCCCCCCTCAGCACCCACAGAGCTCCCTGGGCACCCACAGAGACCCCCAGATCACACAGAGCCCCCTCAATGCCCACAGAGCTTCTTCAGCAGCCACAGAGCCCCCCCCCCCTGCACTCATAGAGACCTTCTGAACATACAGAAGCCACTCAGCACTGACAGAGACCCCCGGAACACACAGAGCCCCCCCTCCAGCACCCACAGAGCCCCTCAGAACACACAGAGACCCCTCAGAACACACAGAGCCCCCCCCAGCACCCACAGAGCCCCTCAGAACACACAGAGACTTCCCCAGTACCCACAGAGACCCCCCCCAAGCACTCACAGAGCCTCCTTGGCACCCACAGAACCCCCCAGAACACACAGAGTCCCCCCAGCAATCACAGAGACCCTCCAGAACACACAGAGACCCCTCAATGCCCACAGAGCCCCCCCAGCACCCTCAGAGCCTCTTCAGCACCCACAGAGCCCCCCAGATCACACAGAGCCCCCTCAGCATCAACGGAGCTCCCCCAGCAACTACAGAGACCCTCGGAACACACAGAGCCCCCCCCTCAGCACCCACAGAGCTCCCTGGGCACCCACAGAGACCCCCAGATCACACAGAGCCCCCTCAATGCCCACAGAGCTTCTTCAGCAGCCACCGAGCCCCCCCCCCCCCCCCCACTCATAGAGACCTTCTGAACATACAGAAACCATTCAGCACTGACAGAGACCCCCGGAACACACAGAGCCCCCCCCCCAGCACCCACAGAGCCCCTCTCAGCACCCACAGAGCCCCTCAGAACACACAGAGACCCCCCCAGCACCCACAGAGACCCCCCCCTAAGCACTCACAGAGCCTCTTTGGCACCCACAGAGCCCCCCAGAACACACAGAGCCTCCCCAGCACTCACAGAGCCCCCCAGAACACGCAGAGACCCCGCAGCGCCCACAGAGCCCCTCAGAACACACAGAGACCCCACAGAGCTCCCCAGATCACACAGAGACCCCCCCAGCAGACACAGAGCCCCTCAGAACACACAGAGACCCCCCATCACCCATAGAGTCCCCCCAGCAGCCCCAATGCCCCCCCAGCACCCACAGAGACCCCCAGAACACACAAAGCCCCCCAGAACACACAGAGCACCCCTAGCGCCCACAGAGCCCCCCCAGCACCCACAGAACCCCTCCAGCATCCCCAGAGCCCCTCAGAACACACGGAGCCTCCACAGTGCCCACAGACCCCCCTTGACACTCACAGAGACCCCCAGAACACACGGAGCCCTCTCAACATCCACAGAGCCTCTTGGGCACCCACAGAGCCCCTCAGAACACAGAGAGCCCCCTCAATGCCCACAGAGCCCCCCCCAGCACCCTCAGAGCCTCCTCAGCATCCACACAGACCCCCAGAACACACAGAGACCCCTCAGCACCCACAGAGCATCTACAACACCCACAGAGTCCCTCCAGCACCCGCAGAGACCCCCGGAACACACAGAGCCCCCCCAGCACCCACAGAGCCTCTTGGGCACCCACAGAGCCCCCCCAGCACCTTCAGAGCCTCCCCAGCACCCACAGAGACCCCTGAAACACAGAGACCTCTCAGCACCCACAGAGCCCCCCCAGCAGCCCCAGTGCCCCCCCCAGCACCCACAGAGCCCCCCAGAACACACAGAGCCCCCTAGAACACACAGAGCCCCCCCAGCACCCACAGAGCCCCCCAGAACACACAGAGCCCCCCAGAACACACAGAGCCCCCTAGAACACACAGAGCCCCCCCCCCAGCACCCACAGAGTCCTCCAGAACACACAGAACCCCCCCCCCCCAGCACCCACAGAGTCCTCCAGAACACACAGAGCCCCCCCGGTACTCACAGAGCCCCCCAGAACACACAGAGCCCCCCCGGTACCCACAGAGCCCCCCAGAACACACAGAGCCCCCCCGGTACCCACAGAGCCCCCCAGAACACACAGAGCCCCCCCAGCACCCACAGACCCTCTTCGGCACCCACAGAGCCCCCAGACCACACAGAGACCCCCCGAACACCCAGGACCCCCCCCCGCATACACCCCACGCAGACCCCCCCAATCACACACACACACACACACACGTGTGCTCACAGGCAGCTGGGCAAACACACTTGCACGGGCGTGAACACGCATGAACTCACATGAACACACGTGAACTCACATGAACACGCGTGTACACGCAGGCACGGCTGGGCTGGCACACACAGCCGGGCAGGGGCAAGTGCACACGGGTCGCACACACACATGTGTACAGCCCCCCCACAGGTACAGCCCCCCCCCCACACGTATACAGCCCCCCCCACATGTACAGCACCCCCCCACACACACGTGTACAGCCCCACACACACGTGTACAGCCCCAAACACAAGTGTACAGCCCCCCACACACGTGTACAGCCCCAAACACATGTGCACAGCCACACATACATGTGTACAGCCCCCAACACGGGTACAGCCTCCCCTCACACGTGTACAGCCTTCCCCACACGTGTACAGCCACACATACACGTGTACAGCCCCAAACACATGTGTACAGCCCCAAACACACATGTACAGCCCAAACACACATGTGTACAGCCACACACACACATGTACAGCCACACACACACGTGTACAACCACACACATGTGTACAGCCCCCCCACATGTACAGCCCACACACACACGTGTACAGCCTCAAACATACATGTACCGTCCCAAACACACATGTACAACCCAAACACACGTGTATAGCCCAAACACACATGTACAGCCACATACACACGTGTACAGCCCATACACACACGTGTACAGCCACACACACACATGTACAGCCTCAAACACACGTGTACAGCCCCAAACACAGGTGTATAGCCACACACACACGTGTACAGCCTCAAACACATGTGTACAGCCCCACACACATGTACAGCCTCCCCCACACGTGTACAGCCCCACACACGTGTACAGCCCCTCCACATCTGTACAGCCCCACACACATGTACAACCCCCCCACATGTACAGCCCCCCTCACACGTGTACAGACACACACACATGTGTATGGCCCCAAACATACATGTACCATCCCAAACACACATGTACAGCCCAAACACACACATGTACAGCACACACACACATGTACAGTCACATACACACGTGTACAGCCCCAAACACACGTGTACAGCCCCAAACACGTGTGCAGCTGCCCTCGGGGAGACTTTGGGGGGCTTTGAGGGGCTGGGGGGGCTCTGGGGGTGTTGGGGGGTTGTCTGTGGCTGTGGGGGTGTGTGAGGGGCACTGGGGGGCGTGGGGGTGGGTGTAGGTGTGGGGCGGGGCTACGTGGAGGGGTCGGGGGGGGTCTGTGGGTGTAGGGGGGGTCTGTGGGGTGTCTGTGGGTATATTGGGGGGTCTGTGGGTTTATTGGGGGGTCTGTGGGGGGGTCGGTGGGGTGTATGTGGGGGTATTGGGTGGTCTGTGGGTGTATGGGGGGGTCTGTGGGTGTATTGAGGGGTCTGTGGGTGTATGGGGGGGTCTGTGGGTGTATTGGGGTGTCTGTGTGTGTATTGGGGGGGTCTGTGGGAGTATTGAGGGGTCTGTGGGTGTATGGGGGGGTCTGTGGGTGTATTGGGGGGGTCTGTGGGTGTATTGGGGGAGTCTGTGGGTGTATGAGGGGGTCTGTGGGTGTATGGGGGGGTCTGTGGGTGTATTGAGGGGTCTGTGGGTGTATTGGGGGGGTCTGTGGGGGTCTGTGGGTGTATTGGGTGGTCTGTGGGTGTATGGGGGGGTCTGTGGGTGTATTGGGGGGGTCTGTGGGAGTATTGAGGGGTCTGTGGGTGTATGGGGGGGTCTGTGGGTGTGTGTGGGGGGGCCTGTGACTGTATTGAGAGGTGTGTGGGTGTATGGGGGGTGGTCTGTGGGTGTATTGGGGGGTCTGTGGGGAATCTATGGGGTGTATGTGGCTGTATTGGGGGGGGTGTGGGTGTATTGAGGGGTCTGTGGGTGTATTGGGGTGGTCTGTGGGTGTATGTGGATGTATGGGGGGTCTGTGGGTGTATTGAGGGGTCTGTGGGTGTATTGGGGGGGTCTGTGGGTGTATGGGGGGGTCTGTGGGTGTATGGGGGGGTCTGTGGGTGTATTGGGGGGTCTGTGGGTGTATGGGGGGGTCTGTGGGTGTATGGGGGGGTCTGTGGGTGTATTGGGGGGTCTGTGGGTGTATGGGGTGGTCTGTGGGTGTATGGAGGGGGTCTGTGGGTGTATGGGGGGGTCTGTGGGTGTATGGGGGGGGTCTTTGGGTGTATTGGGGGGTCTGTGGGTGTATTGGGTGGTCTGTGGGTGTATGGAGGGGGTCTGTGGGTGTATGGGGGGGTCTGTGACTGTATTGGGGGGTCTGTGGGTGTATGGGGGGGGTCTGTGGGTGTATTGGGTGGTCTGTGGGTGTATGGGGGGGGTCTGTGGGTGTATTGGGGGGTCTGTGGGTGTATGGGGGGGTCTGTAGGTGTACTGGGGGGGTCTGTGGGTGTATGGGGGGGTCTGTGGGTGTATTGGGGAGTCTGTGGGTTTATTGGGTGGTCTGTGGGTGTATGGGGGGGTCTGTGGGTGTATGGGGGGGTCTGTGGGTGTATGGGTGGGGAGGGGGTCCTATGTGTATATGGGGGATGTTTGGGGGGGGTCTGTGGGGTTTTATGTGGGTTTATGGGGGGTTGTGGGTGTAGGTGGGTGTATGGGGGGTCTGGGGGTGTTTGGGGGTGTATGGTGGGAGTTTGTGGGTGTATGGGTGTGTATGAGGGGGTCTGTGAGTGTATGGGGGGTCTGTGGGGTTTTATGTGGGTGTGGGGGGGTCTGTGGGTGTATGGGGGGTCTGTGGGGTTTTATGTGGGTGTGGGGGGGTCTGTGGGTGTATGGGGGGTCTGTGGGGTTTTATGTGGGTGTGGGGGGGTCTGTGGGTGTATGGGGGGGTCTGTGGGGTTTTATGTGGGTGGGGGGGGGTTGTGGGTGTATGGGTGTGTATGAGGGGGTCTGTGGGTGTATGGGAGGGTCTGTGGGTGCATGTGTGGGGTGTACATGAAGGGGTTGGGAGGGTTGGGGGGGGTGTATATGGGGGTGCGTAGGTGCCCTTATACCCCCCCTCCGGGTGCAAAACGCCCCCAGACCCCTCGTGTCACCCGCAGCCTCTGCCCCTCCCAACACAACACACGTGTCCCCCCCTCGCCCTCTCCCCCGAGGACGTGGCCCCCCCGAAACTCCAGGCCTGGGATATCTCCAGGATGGATCTTGTCGGGGAGGGGGGGTCCCCTAAAGCCGAGTAACACCCCCCTCCTCACCCTCGGCGAACAAGGGGGGGCCGGTTACTGCCTGGAGAGGGTGGGGAGGGGGCACCCCGTTGTTTCCCGCGGGACCCACCGCTCGTGGGGGGGAGGGGGGGCACCCCAGGGTGGGAGTGAGCCCACCTCTCTCCCCCCCCTTTTTGGACCCCCTTTGTCCCACCCCAACCATCTCTCCTCGCTGTGACCCCAAAATACGGCCCGGAGGCGTCCCCGGGGGGGGGGGTGGTGTCCCCCATAATGCTCCCCCAAGACCGGGGAGATCCCTCCCCCCCCACGCGTGACCCCCCCATCACCAAACACCCCCTGGGAGGGGGTGGGGGGTTCAAAGCCCCCCCCTCCCAACCCCTCTTTCCCCCCGGCGTGGGGTGTCCCCCCCCCCAAAAGTGCCGTGGGGTCACGCAGGGACCCTCCCTCCCTCCTCCTCTCACCTGCCGCGACCCCGCCCGTCCCCCCCCGCCCCCCTCCCGCCCCTCCCAGCGCACACCGAGATCCCCCCCCTCCTTTTTTCTTTCCCTTTACTTCCTTCCCTTTCACCTCTTCTTTCCCAACACCAATTAAACCCCCCCAGACCCCTCCCCAAAAAAGAATAACCTTTGAGGGGGGGGCGGGAAACTTTAAGTCCATCCCCTGGGGGGGGGGTTAAGGGGGGTTGGGGGGGGAGTTTTGCTGCCGAACCGGTAATAAAGAGACTTTCCTTGGCCTTATCTCCTCTCCGGCAGCCCCGGGGATGGAAAGGGGGCGGGAGAGGAGGAGGGGGGGGGAAGATTCCTTCCCGATAAGATCCTTCGCCTGCAGAAAACTCACATTCCAGCTCATCCCCGCGCGCGCACGAAGCGCCCCTTTTCCCACGCCGACACCGGGGAAGGGGGGGAAAAGGTTTTATAAAAAAAAAACCCCACCCTTTCGCCATTCCCGAGCCGCCAAAAAAAAAACCCAAACAAACAAACAAAAAAAAAAAACCAAAACAAAACCCAACAAAAACCAGATTCGCGAGGAGAAAAGAGCAACGAGGGAGGAGGAAAAAAAAAAACCCAAAAAACTTACTGGGGTGGCCGGGTCGGAGCCGCTCCGGGAGCCCCGCGGCCGCCGCGCTCCGCACTAAAGCTCCTGTCCCGCTGTCCCGGCGTTAAACAGCTCGAGCAGCTGCGGTGGTGGACAGTTAACATTATATATGATGTAAATATATTGTGGGTTTGTCAGCTCCCCCAAACCATAAAACTTAGTTTAATGACATCACGTGCTCCCTGAGAGCCATTCAGGGCTTTTGCTTAGGGCCATCCACATAAATAACCTTCAAAAGTTTTAAACTACTAAAATCGCATAGAAGCCATGAGTATTTTCTGCCTAATGTTCGCGGTGAAACTAAAAGGGCTTTGCTTTTATTTTTTTTTTTTTTTTTTTTTTGGTTTGGTTTTAGTTTGGTTTGAGGTTTTGGGTTTTTTTGGTGTTTGTTGTTTTTTTTTTTTTTTTCTTTAAACAAAGCCAAAGTCGCCCTGGATTAAGAGATATATATAAAAAGGGAGGAGAGGAAAAAAAAAAAAAAAACAAAACCAAACCAGGAACTTTGGGTTGTTTGTTGTTTCTGGGCCGTTTTAAGTTCTCACGGGGCTGACACGGCTGGCGGGGCAAGGTAAGTCCTTTTTATTTCCTTCTTGAGTTCTTTGGGAAGGGGTCGAGCGGCCGAGAGGGGAATGAAAGAGGCAAATCTCTTCCAGGCGGCAGCAGCAGCAGCAGCAACACCCACCCAAGAGGCAGAAAAATGCCCCTTAAAGAGAGGGGTGAGGGGTGCGGAGACCCCCCCGACCCTCCTCTCCCCCCCTCCCCGGGGCAGGAGACGCCGATAATTAATCACAAGTAGCCGCGCTCGGCTCCGCGGGGTGGAAAGGCGAAAGTTTGATATTTAAAGAGGGGTTTGGGGGGGGGGGAAGTTCTGAGTTCGTTTGGGGTTGTTGTGGTGGTTTTTTTCCTGCTGTGGCAGCTGAAACGCGCGTGGGCCGGGAGCGGGTTAACCCTCGCCTTGCCCGACCTGCCCTGACAGTTTTCACAGCTAAAGAGGAGAGAAAAGGGGGGGGGGGGAAGTGTTGTTGGAGTGCGAAATGAGATCGGAATAAAAAAGAATAACCCGGAGACGCCGCAATAACCCCGGTGAGAGAGAGGGGAAGACGTTGCTTAAGAGAAAATTGAACGGAATAACGAGCAATTACCAGCACACGCCGAGAGGGTTTCGTGCCTGAGTAACCAGTCAATAGATTTACGCAGCGTGGGGAAAGAATAAAAACCGGGAAAAGGGAAAGGGGGGAAATAGGGAAAAGAGATGATTGCGATCGCTCCCGAGCCGTCACCGCAGGCCCCACGAGTGGGGGAGCCACTCGGAGAGAGGCAGCAGATAAATGTGCGAGGCGAGGCGAGCCCGGCTTGGCTTTGCAGTATTTCACCCCAAACCGACGGGGAAATGACAGGCGAGACGCCAGAAAGAGAGGCGAATAAAAGAGGATTTTTATCCGCCGAGTGTTACACGCCAATAAAATTAAATATCTCCGCCGCTCGCCAAATAACCGGGTGGAACAACCCACGAGCGGCAGCCAAGCAAATAAAATAATAAGAATTAAAAGAAAAGCCCTCGGGGGGGAGGAGGAGCCGCCCCCATTTGAACTCTCCCCCCCCTCCCCGAGGTAATTTCCCCCCTCCCCCCCCCTCAAGGCAGCCCGAGGTGCCGGAGGAGGAAACTTTTGTTTTGCAGGTTCAGGAAATTGTTCCCTTGTTTTCCCCCGTGTCAAAGGAAATCCTATAAAGTTTTATGGAGCTTATTGGCTCTCTCCCGGCGTTTGTTTTGTGAAAAAAAAAAAAAAAATAAAAGAGCACGGCAGGACCCCCGGGCGGGGCCGCCCCGCGTGTGCGCGTCTGGGTGCGGGAGGAGGGAACAACAAAAAAAAAAAACAAAAATAGAGGTTTTAAAGCCCCTTTATGCAAATCCCGCCGGCACCGTTTGGACGCGGCGCGGGGCCCCCCCCGGGTTGCCCACGAGTGGGTTCGGGAGGGGAAGGACCCGGGAGGGGTGGGGGGGGGTCGCCTGCGTGGGGAGGGGGCGCGATGGGGGTTTGTTGAGCCCCCCCCCGCGCCTCCTCCATGTGGTGGAGGGTCCATCTGGAGCCGAGCGGTGGCCCCCGGGATGGGTGGGTGGGGGGGTGGGGGGATGGAGGGAGGGATGGAGGGATGGACGGACGGACAGACACCTCATGGAAGGCGCGTTCCACCCCCCCCATGTGTTCCACGTTAGGCCCAGACAGACAAGAAAACCTGTTTTTCTTTAAATAAATAAATAAATATACATATCAAAATCAAGGAGGGAAGCGCAGCCCCTCCCCTTCCCCGCAGCCTCTCCCCCCCCATCCCGCTCCAGGGGCCGCTCCCCTCTGGAGAAGGGGGTTCCTCAGGGCCCCCACTTCCCCCGAGAGCCCCCCCCGAGCCCCCATCCCCATCCCAGTCACCTCCAGTCGGGCACTGGGACCTCCTTCCCACGTCCGACCTGCAGCGAGAGGCGACGGTCCCGAGATTTTGGGGGCAAAAACCATTTTATCCCGAGTATACGTTGGGGAGACGGGAGGGGGGAGGAGAGAGAAACAGAGAGAGAGAGAGAGAGAGAGAAGGTAATTTTAATCCCATATTCCTATTAAAATGCCATCTGCCAGGCGAGGACACCAGCCTGGAATGAAAAGCCTGAGAGGAATAAAGATTAAAAAGTCCGAACCGGCCCAGGGAGCAGCTCACCTTCCTCAGGGCCCAGCCAGAGCTTCCACACCAAATTTAAAAGAGAAAAAAAAAAAAAAAGCCCTTTCCCCCTCTTTTTTCCATTCGCTGGGAAATAGGAAAAGCGGTACGTACCTTTTCCAGGGTTTAGGGAGAAGGATGCTCTAAGATCATCCCTTTCCTCCCTCCCGAAACCCGCTTTTTAAGAACACAAATAAAAAGAACGGTGCGTCCCGATAAATCAATACTTCGCCGAAGTAGCAAGAGGAGCAGGAGCTGCTCCGAAGGCGGGGAAGGAGCACAGGAATATCCGCCAACTTTGGGGTCATTTTCCTGTTTATTCCATGTGACAAAATAGAAGTTTCATCGGCCCCTTTTCGCGGCTGAAACGACAACTAATAAATACACCGAGGACACCGCTGGGGGAAAGGAGGGGGGGGAGAAATGAAAGAATTTACTGCCAGGGACCGAATTTAGACAGAGATGTACAAATTGGGGTTCGCCTTGGCTGCCTTTAATAGACATTCGAGCATTCAGCAAATCCACACCAGTTACGCGACAAATAAATACACAGCGATGATACCGAGCCCAGAGGTGACTTCTCCCTCCCCCTCCCCCTCCCGAGCTGCACTTTCCGACCCCCCCCCCCCCAAAAAAAAAAAATTGATGGGAGGATTCGCGCGAAAAACGGGGTGTTCGCCGCCCTCCCCCTCCTCCCCTCCCCACGGCTTCTTTTATACGCAAATAATAATAAAATTACGCAGCGAGACATGAAAATATCCCCCCCCCCAACACCCCCGAGGCCACTCCGACCCCTCGCCGGGGGTTTGGGGGTTTTTAGGGTCCCGAACCCCAGAGAGGGGCAACGTTTTCCCCCTTGGGCGCCAGAGCATCTTCCCGGGGGCAATTCCCGGCCAAGCAGAGCAGCAATTCCCGTCTCCCATCAGGAGCGCGAGGCTGAGACTTCCCCAAACTTAGTGGCTTTGGGGCGCTTTTTCTTTTTTTTTCCCCACTTTATTTCCCTTTTTTTTTCCTCCTCCCTCTCCTCCTTCTTCACCGGCCCCTTTTTCACGCTTTTCCTGGGAATACCGCGATTTTTAGAGGTGCCGCGACCCGGTTTGGTTGGGTTTTTTTTTTTCTTTTAAGCCTTTTTTTTTTCCGCCCTGGTTTTTGTTTGCCTTGATGGTTTTCCCCCCAAAGAGCGCACAGGTTCGGACACTTCGTAACAGCCCGAGGAGAGAGACACGAAATTTCTGCGCCAACACCCGCGGGGTTGTCGGTTTGCTGAGGGGGTTTTTTTCCCCTCCTTTTTGCATATTAATAAGAGATTTCCTTTGTCTGAGGGATTTGTGAAGGGTTCGGACCAGAGTCCATCCAGCAGCTCCCTCCCTGCCCACCCCAAAATCAAAGTTTCCTCGAGGTCGCTTCCGCCAGAAACGACGGAAAATACAAATTAAAAAAAAAATTAATATTAATAATCATTAAAAACAAACCAAAAAAAAGCAGGGGAGCCCCCCCCCCAGACCTCCTGCAATCCCACCTAAAGAGCCTCTTTGCTTTTCAACTTGGAATCTTTCTTCCACTTCATCCTCCGGTTCTGAAACCAGATTTTGATTTGTCTCTCGTTCAGGCAGAGGTTGTTGGCGATCTCAATGCGCCTCCGCCGCGTCAGGTATCTGTTAAAATGAAATTCTTTCTCTAGTTCCAGAGTTTGGTACCGGGTGTAGCTGGTTCGGGAGCGTTTCCCATCCGTCTCTGGAAGGGGGGGAAAGAAAATAAATTCCAATAAAAAGGGAAGGCACACCGCACGAAGAGCCAAAGCAGCTCTGGAGGGATTTGGATTGGTTTTATTAGTAGTAATATTATTACCATCGCTAGTTTCCTTTTTTTTGAACAAAATAACCCGTCACAGCTCTCGAAGGTGCGGAAGTTTCCCGGGGCTTTGGGCGCGCGGGGAGCGAAGGAGCCTCAAATCCTTCATTCCCCGACACCTTCGGCCCCCGAGTTCCCCCTTCCCGCCCTCCCAAAGCCCGGATCAAACACATGGAGCTGAGCCAGAAGTGAACCTGTTTCCTCTCGGACAATAAGGAAGTGCACAAAGGAGGCAAAGACCTTTCCGGGCGGAATCTTGTCCTTTTTATTATTTCCCCCTCTCCTCTCAGCCCTGGGAAGGCGGAGGGGGGAAAAATCTCTCCACGTTTTCCCTCCACCTTCGCCTCCGGTGTCTTTTTTTTTTTCCCCCAGCTCGCCCTCAAAGAACATGTGTATTTCAAGTTATTTTTAACCCCCCCTTCCCAAAAAAATGGAATATTGCCTTTTATACACGTTTTGTTTCTATGATCCAATTATGCCGTCATAAATTTGGGCGTATATAGCCTCTAAGCCTTTTAGTGGACAGTTTTACGAGCAATTGATGCCTTAGTCGTAAAATTTACGACCTCAGGTTTTTTATTATTTGCCCCGTATGGCCTATAAAAACCAAAGGCTAAAAAAAAAAAAAAAAAAAAAGGGAAAAAAAGGGAAAAAAAGGGGAAAAAAAGGGGAAAAAAGAAAAGGGGAAAAAAGAAAAGGGGAAAAAAGAAACCAGATTAAAAAATAAAAGGGGAAAAAAAAGGGGGGGAAAAAAGGTGGGGGAAAAAAAGGTGGGGGGAAAAAAGGTGGGGGGAAAAAAGTGGGGGAAAAAAAAGGTAGGGGGAAAAAAGTGAGGGGAAAAAAGGTGGGAAAAAAATAAAAAAGGTGGGGGGGGAAAAGTGGGAAAAATAAAAAAGTGGGGGGAAAAAAAGTGGGAAAAATAAAAAAGGTGGGGGGAAAAAAAAATCCCGCCAAACAAAAAAAAAAAAAAAAAAGGAGAAGCGAAAAGTTTTTTTTTTTTACCATGGCTCATGTGCAGTTTGGTCATCCAGGGGTAAATTTGCGGCGGCTGCTGCTGCTGCAGTTGGGGTGCTCCTTGCTGCGCCGCTGGCGCGGCGGGCTCGGCTTTGATTTCGGCCGCGCTCTTGGCTCTCTCCTCCCGCGGCGCGGTCGCGCTCCTGGCGCCGTAAATCCCGGGCTTTCGGCCCGCCGGCCGCTCGTCCCTGGCCAGAGGATGCCCCGCGGGCCCCAGCAGCGGGCACGGCGGCGGCTCGGCCTCGGCTCGGGGGGTCCCCGACATCGCCGAGCCGCCCGGGGAGGACGCGGCGGCCGAGGGGAGGGGGCCGCTCAAATCCGAGCCGCGGCGGCGGCACCCGGGCGGCGGAACCGCGGCCGCGCTTCCATAATTTCCATAACTTTGCATGGAATAGGCAGGAACGGGGGGACTTTGCTTGTAAAACGAGTTGGCGACGTAAGAACTCATGGCGGAGGAGCCGGGGGGGGTTTGGGGGGGGGGGGCAAGGGAGGGGGGAAGAAAATACGAAAAGAAGAAAAAAAAAGGGGGGTAGGAAAATTTAGGAGAGGGAGATATTTTTCCTTCCCCCCTCTTTTTTTAATCCCCTTTTCCCCTTCCTTTCTTGCCCTCTCTTTCCGCTTCTTTTTTCTTCTTTTCCCCCTCTTTATTCTTCCTTTTTTTCTTCCGTTTTCCTCTTTTTCCCCCTCTTTTTTCCTCTTTCCTCCCTGCTTTTATCCTCCTCTTTTTCTTCTTTTTATCTCTTTTTTCCTCTTCCCCCCCTCTTTCCCCTTTTCCTCCCCTTTATCCCCCCCCCTTTTTTTTTTTTCGTTGCCGTTTTGTTTTTCCTTCCCCTTTTCCTTTTTTTTTCTTTTTTTTTTTTTTTAAACCTCTTTGATTAAAGGGGGGGGGGGGGTTGATTTGTGGCCCTTTTGAAGTTCAGGGCTGCGCGAGGCGAGGAGGGGAAGGGGAGGGGGGAGCATTTTATTCCCTCCTAAAAGTGCAGAATTTATAGGTGGGGATCCTTCTCCCCTTTTTATTTTTTTTTTTTTTGATTCCCCCTTTCCTCCCCCTGCCCAAATATGGGATATTTAAGTGGTGTCACGTGAACGGCGCCGGCCACTCATCAATTTGCCTCGCTGACCCCGGGCCGGGTTATTGATGGGCGCCCGCGGAAGGTTCCCGCGGGGGGTGCGCGGGGGAGCGCGGGCGGAGCGCGCTGCGGGACGGCGAGGCGGCAGCGGCACCTAGTGCTCCTCCGCGGCACCGCACCCCCCCGCGCAACCTCCCGCACCCCAAAACATCCCCCCCCCTCCGCCCCCTTCAACCTCCGCGGGGGGGGGGGGGAAAGAGGCTCGTGGTTCCCGCAATAATTCCATTTTTTTTTTTAATTTTTTTTTTAATTTATTTTTTTTAACTTCTTTCCCCCCTGCCTCACGAGGAGGGGAGAATAAAAGCTAAAAATAAGTCATTAAAATAATTCATTAAAACGTCGCTCGCCAAAAAAAAAAAAAAAACCAGGACAGGAGAAATGACATGTTGGTTTTTCGACTGACGGTGGGTGTGTGCCCGCCCCCCGCCTCGCCTCCGCCACATTTTTTTAAATTTCTTTCTCATTTCACTTTGAATTTTCCCGGTGTTTTTTTTTTTTTCCTTTTTTTTTCTTTTCCTTTTTTTTTCTTTTGCTTTTTTTTTCTTTTCCTTTTTTTTTTTTTTTTTTTTCCCCGCCGGCCGCGAGGGGGGTTAAAAAAAAAAAATCTCCTTTCCCGCAGCGTTCCCCGAGGGGGTTTCGGGGGGCACGCTGGAAGCTCCTGCGGGGGCTGCTCCTCCCGTGGCAGCTCCTCCAATGCGCCAAAGTTTACATTCCTGGTACCTTCTTCTTCTTCTCTCCCCCCACCTCCGCCTTTCTTCTTCTTTTTTTTTTTTTTTTGGGGGGTGGTTTGTTTTTTTTTTTTTCCCTCTTTTGGTGCAATTTATTGCTGGCGGGAGCCTGGATCTTCCTTGTCCGCCTCCGGCTGCACAAACCAGCCCCGCTCTTCAAAGGGGCGAGGCGGAGGGGGAAATAAATACCTTCCCAAAATCCCAATTTCCAGCCCCGCCGAGCTGGGGGGGGACGGGAGGGCGGTGGGAGAGGGACCGATCCCCCCCCCCCCCCCCCCCCCCGGGGCCGCTCCGGGCTCCGAGAGGACCTGAGCACGTTTCTCCCTCGGTTCCTTCTCCTTTGAGCCGCCAGAGAAAGCCCCGAGTGCTCCGGGGGTTCCACCTCCCTCAGAGGCGCCGACTCCTGTTTGTGTGCTGGTGGAGATACTTTGAAATTCGGTTGCTTTTCGCTTGCCGGGGGTGGGGTTTTATCCTCTTTTTTTGGGGGGGGGCTGGGGGGCGAAATTCCAACCGTTTTCCAGCTCCTGCTCCCTCGGCCAGGTCGTTGCCCCCTGGCCAAACGCTCTCGGGCTTCTCCTGGCCGGTGGTTTCTTGCTGTCGGGGTTGTCGCTCGCCTTGTTTTCTTTCGTTTTAAGAGAGATTTATTATTTTTGTGCCGTCTTTTCCTGCGCTCTGCACGAGTCGCCTGCGCCTTCCAGGCTGGAGACGAGTAAAGGATGGGCGGAAAAAAAAACCCTCCCCGGGCTGCTTTATTATTATTTTTTTTTTTAATTGTTATTATTTCCCTGTTTTGTTGGGGCTTTTTTTTGTCCTTCCTGGTTATAGACACTCAAACACCGAATCCTGGCTGTTTCCTCCAAGCTCTTGAAGGGGACTGGGTCGCTCCCGGGGATTTATCATCCCTGACTCAGTGTTACCTACGGAATTCCCAGCAAATATCAGAGCAGTGACAAAAGAGACGAGGAAAACGCAGGGTTTTGCGTGGGTTTTTTTGGGGTTTTTTTGGTTTTTTTTTTAATCCAGCCTTTGCAGAGGTTTTTCCGAGCCTGCCATCCACAGCAGCGGGCTTTGCTTTCCCAGCGTTATATCCACGATTTCCGAGCTCCTAAGGACGAGGTTCTTTGATTAAAAAAAAAAAAAAAAAAATGACTCCCCCCCCCCCCCCATTCCCCGGAAAGGTTTTATTGGGTTGGAATCAGTCGGGGAGGAGGTGAGGGAGAGGCGGGGGGGGGGGGGAAACGGGTCCTTCCGCAGAGCCGGGGGATTCTCAGCTCTGGAGAAGAGCTCGAACGAGACCAAAAATCGTGGCGAGAAGGCTCATTTCAAACAAATACAGAAAGAAATAAATAAATAAAATCCAAGCACAACCTTTGCCCTGGGGGTTTTGGCTCGAGGAGGGAGCAATAAGAAATATATACTGGTTTGCACTTTGGAAATCCATTTTTAATCATGAAGCGAGAGGTATGGCATAGATTCCTGATGCCACCGAACAATACAGTAACAAGACTAATCCAAGGAGACAAAGCAAAATGTAATTCCCCCCTCCCTTTTCTTTTTTTTTTTTTCCTTTCCTTCTTTTCTCATTTTTTTTTTTCCTTTTTTTTTTCTTTTTATTTTTTTTTTTTTTTTTTTTTTTTTTTTGGAATACTCTTGTAGGAGCAGGAGGGAGGGAAAGGAGAGAGGGAGCTGATTTCCAGGAACAACACACAGAAGAGAAGTGAACTTTTCTAACAGGCTGTTCTCGACCACAGAGAAAGGTTTCGACTGAAGCTCAGAGGCCGTTCTATAAACTTTTTAAAAATAATATTCAGATTTTATTAAATACTCGACATAGTCCTCTGGACGTGACTTTATACATGAGAGGGTGTAACACAAGATTTTTTATTTCTTTTTTTTTTTTTTTTAAAGGTTTTTTTTTTCCTCTTTTGTTTCTACCGCTATAGAACTCCATTCACTTTATACCGTGGAACATTACAGTGCTAAACATAAATATAAATACAGGTACCACAAACACAGTTAAAAATATTCACACAGAAACTGTCACAGTTTGTAGTATGCGGTGATGAGCCCAGGTAGCTGCTTAAATACAAGGAGGACGCTCTTGGAAAGGCGATATTTGGGTGGAAGGAGCTTTTTTTTTTTTTTTTGCCTTTTTTTTTTTTTTTTTCCTCAGGGAAAATCAGATTATTTTTTTTTTTCCACCGGGGGGGGGGAGGAAGAATTGCTCTGGCTGGGGGGGGGGGGTGGGAGGAGGAGGAGGAGAAGCGACTGGGCAGAGTCCGAGCCGGCAGAGCGGAGGGTGGCTGCCCAATTTGGGGTGGGGGGGAGGCGGAGGGATGGGGGAGGAAGGAAGGGGGAGTGTGCGGCTGGAAACAGTTCTTAGCCCGAGTTAGATAAATAGGCGATGGCGGAGATGCGTGTGCGGGGTGGGGGTCACCGGAGAGAGCAGGGAGGGGGGTGGGGGGTCTGTGGAGCGCTGGGGAGGGGTGTCCACATTTCCACCCACCTCAGACGTTATTGTTTCACCTCCCCCCCTCATTATTATTATTATTATTATCATTTATTCTTTTTTTTTCCTTTTTTTTTTTTTTTTTTAAGTAGCCAAACATTGTGCCAGTGATAAATACGGGGGGAGGGTGGGTGGGAAGGAGGGGGTCGGAGCGCGTGTGTGTGTTTTTGGGGGGGGGGGGGGGGTCCTGCCGCCGAGCTGTCACTCCTTCACTCCTTCTGCTTCTCCTCCTCTGTCTCTTCTCGCTTCTCCTCCTTGGCCAAGCTGTCGGCGGCGGCGGCGGCCGCCCCCCCTCCCGCCCCGGAGAGCGTGGAACTCAAATTGCTTTCTTTTTTCCATTTCATCCGCCGGTTTTGGAACCAGATTTTAATCTGCCGCTCCGTCAGGCAGAGCGCGTTGGCGATCTCGATCCGCCTCCGCCGGGTCAGGTACCGGTTGAAGTGAAATTCCTTCTCCAGCTCCAAGGTTTGATAACGGGAATAAATCTGGCGGCCCCGCCGGCGGTCGGCCCCGTAACCGACTCCTAAGGATGCCGAGACAAAACAGACTAAAAATCGTCAGCCCCGGAGAACGGCGGCGGGGGGGGAAAACACCCGCGCCCCGCGCAACCCCCTCCGCCCCCGCGCAACCCCGCGCCCGCCCCGCTCCTCCTCCCCCCACCCACCCCCGGCCGCCTTCCTCCCCCTCCCCACCACCCCCCTCACTGAAAAAAAAAAAAAAAAATTAAAATAGCCCTATTTCTTTTTTTTTTTTTTTTTTTGGGTGATTAAATGAACCCTCTGCTCGCAGCCTTTTCTCCCGGGGCATTTTCTCCCGGGATGCTGCTGCTTTTCCTACACCACCGCCGCCCCCCCCTTTCCAGCCCCACCGCCGCCCCAACTTCTTTTTCCCACATTATTTCTGCCAACCGGAGGGATCTGGGGGAGCCGGGAGAGGGGCGGCGGGGGTCGCAGGAGGAGGGAGGGGGGGAAGTGGCAGCTTCCCCCCGGCCCCAGTTCGTGCGGGGAACCCGCCGCCACCGCACTTCCCGCACCCGTCATTAAAACTTATTTTTACCCCGGTAATATTTTGTGCTTAAGTCCCGAGCAGAGCTCGCTGCACTTTATTATCGATATTTTACACTCTCGAAGTCTTTTAATTAGAAAGAGCATAACAAGCCATATTTGCTTGCAACAACTTAACAAATAAAAGGCCTGTAGCTGCAACTGTGAAGGAGCTATATTATTGTTTTTATGGGGCCATAAAAAGTCGCTCAGCCTGTTCTGCTAGGGAGAAGGTCGTAAAGATGGTTCAGTTTATTTAATTTATATCTCCGAGCTGTAAAACTTACCACTGTGGGAGTTCATACGCTGCATCCAGGGGTATATTTGAATGCTAGTTTTTTGTTCTTGCGAAGTGTTCCTGTTTTGGTCACTGGTAAAATCCTGTGCGATTGATGTCTGTGTATTATGTCCCATAGAATTTTGCCTGCAGCTAGAAAGCATGTCTTTTTCTTGGTAAAAAGCATTAGATCCATAGTCATAAGGTCCTCGGCTGGAGCTAAACACAACATTATCTTGCGGTGAATAAAAAGGAGAAGAATAAATCCGGTTTTGAGCAACGGCTGCTCCATAAGTAGAAAAATGCCTGACAGGGTCATAGGCAGTTGAATTGAGGGCTACGTTGGGAAGCACCTCTTGGCCACTGGTTAGATGGCAGGATAAAGATGGGTTTGTAAAATAGGAATTCATATCGTCCTCTATACCTGGCTGTGTGATTTCTTTAATATTTATTTCTGTCTCCAGTTTGTAGTCTGAACTAGATTGTTATAGGGAAGGCTCTGCTCCAGGACAGACAGAATGACACAGTCAGCTGACCCGGGGGGAGCCAATGGGGAGGCGGGTGTCAAAAAGGGAAAAAATTGCTTTTGCTTCTCTTGATTCCCTAGTTGAAACTAAGTGGGCATGGAAAGTAAGTCCTGCACCCCCAAAGCCCCCCCCCGGCACCCCCGGGGGGCCGGGGGCCGGGGGGGCTGCGGCGGGGAGGGGAGCGCTGCCCGAGGCAGGGCTGGGGGTGCTGCCCGGGGGGCTCTTGGAGGGCGTGGGGAGGGGGGGGGAGGCTGGAGAGGCGCAAATTTCTTAAGCCAGGCTTAACTTTTCCTTCCCCCCCCCCTCCCCTTCCCCTCCTTTCCCCGCTCTCACCCCCTTTTTTCTGCTGCTGGACGCCGGGCTTTGGGAGCACCGGCCGTGCTCTTTGGCGTGGGGTTGTTTTTTTTTTTTTTCTGCTGCTCGTGTTTGGCTTGTTGATGTTTTCTTTATTATTGTTTCAAAGAAATGTTTGCTTAATATCTCGTAGTAAAATAGCTCAGAATTCACAGTAATAAATCTCAGACGTCCACAGAATATTAAGCCATAAATTACCCTCCTTTTCTTTTTTTTTCCTTTTTTTTTTTTTTTTTCTTCCCCCTCTTCCCTTCTTGTTCTCCTGTAGCACTGGTCAATATTCTGGAATCAAATGGTTGTGTTCCTGATGAGAAAATATTACATAAAGAGAGAGGGGGGAAAACATGGCGACTTCTGAATTGATAACGTGTTTCGGAGCCTTCTCAAAGTATGTCTTGGGGAGGGGAGGGGGGAGGAAAGGAAAAAAAAAAAGGACATTCAGCAGAGCAACACCCAACATTGCAAACTCACGTTAGCCTGGAAGTTGGATTTCTCCTCCAGTTTGACATTTCTCCCCCCCCCCCCCCCTCAGACGTTTCCCTGCGAATTTTTAATGCTGGAGGATATTTACATTTTCAACAACAACTACAACAACAGCAGGAAAGGGAGGGGGGAGAGGAAAGAAGGGGGGGGAAAAAGAAGATTTGTGGTTGTAAAGGGGGAGCCTGAGCTGGGGACAAAACCTCGTGTGTGTGTGTGTGTGTGTGTGTGTGTTTGCAGCAATTTGGAGTTGCAGATATTTCCAGCTGATTGGGAAACTTCTGCTGCGAATATTCAGGCAGATGCGAAGGGGGATTATATTCTGCCTTCTCTGGGCAGATTGCACCTAGGACTAATTGAAACGAAGGCAGCTAATCTCATTTTCATTTCAATCTGGAGCCATAAATTGCCCCTTAAACGTAAAACATACCTGCTGATCTGTAAATATTGGGAGGCATCTTTATCAGGCTCGCTATTTAAAAATTCCATTATGGCAGGGGAGCCCCGGCCTCCTCCGTGGTGTCTGGGTGTCTGCGTGTGGTGGGTTTTTGTTAAACCTCCGTCGTGTCCACGCTGGGATTTTAAACGTGAAGGGTGCGGGGGCCTGGGGAGAAGGAAGGGCTGGGGGTGCACCCTCGCATTCCAAACTGAGGGGATTTGTTTGTCTTGCTCCCCATCAATGGACTCCATCCCTTCTTATTTTTTGTTTTGTTTTGTTTTTTAGCGACGTATCCCTAAAAGACTTTAGCTGACAAAGAAGGGCAGGGGTGTGTGTGTGCGTGTGTATATTTTTCCCCCCAGCTATAACAGGAACCCGGATGCCAACGGATTTTATGCTCTTTTTCCTCTGTGTAACAAAGCAAAGTAATCAATGGTAGCAATAAAACCATAAACGAGACTACAACTGAAAAAAAAAAAAAAAAAAAAAAAAAAACGCGACCAAACCCTCGTGTATTCATCTTCTATAACGTTCAGGCTTCCCCTGAGTGTCACTAGGGGGAAGAAAAAAAAAAAAAAAATAAAGTTTCTAAGCGAAAAGGAGCCGGGGCAGCACCTTCTTTAGGCTGAGCCCCCCCCTTTGGGGTGGGGAGCCCGGGTCCCACCTTGGGCTGCCCAACTTGGAGCCAGCCCGGTGCAGGGACAGCGCACTCATGGCCATGGGGAAAGAATTCCAGGCATTTTTCCCCCAACCTTTCCCACCCCCTGCTCTCCCCCCCCCCCCCCCAAAGAAAAAAACCAAACCAACACCTCGCTTTGCTTTCGTTTCCCTTTTCTCCCTCGCCCCGTTTCCTGGTTCTGGAATCAAGGAGAGCGCGAATATTTGGGAGGGAGGGGGAAGAAAATACATTTAATACCTTTAATACATTTAATACTATTAACACATTTATGATTTCTTTTATTTTCTCCCCCCGCCGGGATGTGGAACCCCCAGCCCGGGCAGAGGAGGCTTTGGGGGAGCCAGGGACGTGCTGGAAGTGTGGGAATGCCAGGAGCCCATGGGCACACGTCCCTCCTGGGAAAGCCAAGCGTGCCAGGGTGACTTTGGCACCACGAGAGCTGCTCCCAGATATTCAAAAAGGGTCCGGGGAGAGGAGGCTGGAAGGATGGATGGAGGGAAGGGTGGATGGATGGATGGAAGGCAGGATGGATGAGGGCTCTGCAGTTATTGGCGTGTTGTCTCCACCTCATGTATTGCTCACGGCCCGCTGTAATTTGGCGAGTAAATTAAAAGTAGCTCCAGCTGGCTGGGTTGGACCTTTGCTAGGGCAGATTGGCGGGGGGAGCTGCACCTCTGGAAGGGCATTTACACCCCGCCAACCTTGCCAAAGTTTGGAGGAGTTTCTCCAAGGGCTTCTTCCGGGGGGGTTATTTTTCCTTGCATTGATTATTTTTATTTTTGTTGTTATTATTTTTCTTATTCTCATTGTTACTCTCCTTGTTATTCTCCTTGTTATCCTCCTTGTTATTCTCCTTTTTGTTCTCCTTGTTATTCTCCTTGTTGTTATTTTTGTTATTATTTTTTTGTTATTATTTTTGTTGGGGGGTTTTGTTGCTGTTGTTGTTGTTGTTGTTGTTGCTTCCCTCTTCTTTTCTTTCTTTTTCTTTTTCTTCTTCCCCCCTACTCTTGTCTTTTTTTTTTTTTTTTGTATAGGTGCTCGGGGCTGTTGTATCGAGACCTGTGTGATAACCGTGTGACTGGGAGTCGAGAAAGTTAAGTGTTTTATTACTTCTCTAAACAGAGGGCAAGTCTTAAAAGTCTGGTCGATTTATAGTGAACAGAAACCAGCTGCCGTAAAGAAACTTAAAATAGAATCCTCTCCCCACGCTAAAATCCAGGTTTCTGGGGAGAAAAGGGGAGAGAAGGAGGAGGGGGTGGAAAAAAAATCCAGCAGAACCACCCCAAAAGCTCCTGCAAACACAAATGAGGCGTCATTAAAGCGGGTTTTACTCGTCGCAATTCCTCAGCCTCACGTTTTCAATGCGCTGGACGCGTGGGTTTTATTTTTTTTTTTTTTTTTGGATCCACCATTGATATTTTCTAGCAGTTTGGGGATTTCTCGAAAGTATTTCATCAAAGATATGTCACTACCCAAAAGGTATTTATATTTTTTCCTCCCCCCCCCACCCCTCCCCAGGAAAACACGGCGAGGGAATATGTGGGGCGCTTTCTGGTTAAATTGGTCTGCAAACAATTATGTAAACTCATCAGCAGAAGCAAGAACAGATGTTTTATTAAAAGTGCTACACAGCAGCAGAAATATGTACAAGTCTTCGAGTAGCTCTTTAATAGGAGTTGCTCTTTGTTCCCAGAAAAGAAAAGCGCCCATAGAAATCTGAAATAACATTCACCACTCATATTCCAAACCCCTTTTTATCCCCCCACCCCCCGATGCTCACACGGAGGAGGGGGACGGGAAAAAAAAAAAAATAAATAAGAAAAACCAACAGAAAGAGGCCAAAAAAAAAAAAAAAAAAAAAAAAATCCGCGTCGGAAGATTTTCCCTCCTCCCCCCCCCTTCCTCTCCCAGCTATAATTAGCGAATTGATGAACTGATTTAGGGGAGAGGGGGGGAAAAAAAAAAAAATAAATAAAAAAGGCTAAAAGACGGGGGAAAAAACGATAATAAATAATAATAAAAAAAAAAAGTGGCGATGTGATGCCAACACATGTGTTTTCTATCCCTCAGTAATTACTGAAAGGAAACAAATCCCAATCGGTGTCCCCCCCGCCCCTCCCTCCCTCCCCGCACACCCCGCTACTGGCGACACGCTGAGCCCGGGCCCGGCTCCTCGCAGGATTTTTGGGGAGGGGAGGGGGGCGGGGGTGTCCCTCTGCCCTCCACACCCGTCCCCCCACTCGGGGTGAAACACGGGGGTCCCCCCCAGCCCGCGGGGGGGGGGGCTGGAAGCGCCATTTCTTGCCCCCCCCCCCCTTTGCTTAAAATTCAAATTATCCGAGCAAAACGAGGGGTTGTTTGGGGTTTTTTTTTTTTTTTGGCCTCAACTGCTGGAAAACGTCCCTTCGGGGGGATCCTGCCGGGGGGGGGGCACCCCCGCGATCGCCCCGCGGGCCCCCCCCCCCCCAAAAACGCGCGCACCCCCCGCGTGTGCGGGACACGCGCGCGCGCCCGCGCAACCCCCCCCCCCGCACCCCCCCCGCCCCGCGCGCTCCCGTCTGATTAAATCCTCGCAGCTCTTCGAGGTAAATCCGAGCGATGCCATTAAAAGCCTTTTTATTTAAACTGATTTCACCTCCTATCTGAGATCTCGGCCTTTCCCTCCTCCCGCCCCGCTCTTCCCTTTTCCCTTTTTTTTTTTTTTATTTATTTTTTTTTTTATTTCCCCCTCTCTCTCTCTCTCTTTTTTTTTTTTTATTTTTTTTTTTCTAACTTGACATTTATGGCGCACGTGAGCTCCTAATTATTTATTTGAGGCTTTCACCGCGAATTTATCCCTGCTCTTTTTCCAGCCGGGTTTTCCCGGTCAAACGTTGTGTTGCTCTCTTCTTTATTTTTTTTTATTTTTTTTTTTTTTTATGATTTTCCCTGTAAATAACGCTTTGGGGAAAATGAATAAAAAAATAAAGGGGGGATGACAGCACACCAAAAAAAAAGACAAAAGGGGGGGTTATAGGAGAAAACCAACCCGCTGGGGGAGGTTTATTTACCTCTCCCCCCTCCCCAAGCCTGGAGTGGCCGCATTGTTTTGGAGCCGCCTCCGCTCTCTGTAATTACAACCCCGGAGTCAGAGGCTGAGCAGCTCTTAATTAAAAAAATGAAATAAAATAAAGCGATAATAATAATTTAAAAAAAAAAAAAAAAGAAAGAAAGAAAAAGGGATGAAACCTCTCCTTCCCCCGAATTACTTCTGTTCCGAGCTCGATTTTAAACTCCTTTAAAGTTTGCTCTCGGCGCTGCAGACGCCGCGTGGCGAGAGGGTGGCCTGTTTGCCACTTTTATTTGCTAATTAAAAGGCGTTTTTCCGCCCCGAGTTGCGCCGAGCCCCAATTCGCCCCAACGCACATTTTTCCCCCGCAAAAAAAAACCCCCCAAAACCTGCGTCGCTCCCGCTGTTTGATTTTATTTCTTTTTTAAATTTCAACTCTCCGCAGCTCCCTTTTATGGTTTGTTTTTTTTTTTTTTTTCGCCCTAGGTGAATAAAGGGGAGTTTTTACCACCCCAGACGAGTCATTTCTTTGCTTTTTCCTACTGATTTTTTTTTTTTTTTTTTGCTTTCCCTCCAGCGTGGTGGTGGAGGGAAATGGCCTTAAACGTGTTCTTGTTACTTTGATTTTTATGCCGGCAGTCGCTTTGAGAAAGTGCAGCAAAAGTTTTAGGGCGAGTCCCTTCAAGTTGCGGAACGCTCGGCGCGCCAAAATATAGATTATAATAATCATCACCGTGATATTAATGAAGGGGGGAGGGAGAGAAAAAGGGGGTCCTGTCGCTCGTAAAAAAAAAAATAAAATACAAAATAAATAATAATAAAAAAAAAAAAAACAACCTCTCGGTGGCTGCAAACATTTCCAGGGGTTGGAAGGAGGGTGGGGGAAAGGGAAAGAAGAAAAAAAAAAAAAAGGGAATTCTGGCAATTGTCAAAACACATGTCTGCGAAGCAGGAAAGCGGGAGGTGCGCGGGGAGGAGAAATGAATCTGGTCCTGCTCCTGAAATTTCTCCCTCCTCCTTCTGCCGAGCCTCCGAAGCGGTTTCGGCCGCTTTTAAGCCGCTTTTCTTAAATTTTTGGAGCTTTTCCCCCCGCGACGAGGCTTTGAGTTCTCAAATATTTTAACGGGGAGGGTGAGGGGGGGTGATTTATTTCATTATTTTTCTCCTCCCCAGATTTATTGGGGAAATCTCGGCCCCAACAAAAGAAGGGCGAGCGCCGAAAATCTCCCCGCGGGAAAGGAAAAAAAAAAAACCAAACCCAAAAAACAAAAAAAAAAAAAACGGGACTTCGCCGGGTCTTAAATTACCGAGGGGAAAAAAAAAAAAAAAAAAAGGAAAAAAAAAAAGGAAAAAAAAAAAAAGTTCCGAGCGGCGAAAAAAGCGGGGGGAGAATCTCCCCCCCTTCCCCCCGCGATGCCGCCTCAATTCGATTTAATTCGCTGATTAAACGCACTTCGGGAGAAATCTCAGCAGCGCGAGGAAAGGGAGCCCCCCCCAAAAAAAAAAAAAAGCGAGAGGGGCGGAAAAAAAAATAAAATTTAATATTTTCAGGGCTATAAAACGGCGGAGCGGGGCTTTGTCCATAGGGGAGGCTGCGGGAAAAATTCCCGGTGGCTGCCGGGCTAAAAGGAGGGATGAATACGAGGAGGTTTTTTTGTTTAAGAGGTGCCAGGGAAATAGTTTGGGGTTTTTTTTTTTTTCCCCCGAGCGAAACCCGCTCAGGTGGCAGGTAACAACTTCCCGGAGAAAAACCAGCAAAACAAAAAAAACCAACCCAAAAAACCAACCCAAAAAACCAATATAGAACCTGCCTTCCAGCTCGGAAGAAATAGATTTTTTATTTATTTACTTTAAAATTGACTTTCTTGTCACGGCGAAGCGAAAAAGTTCCCTAAAAAATCGGGAAAATTCAAAGGGGCGAAAAGGTGACGGTGGCGCTCGTGACGTCACGGACCCCGCGGCCGAGACTTTTTTTTGGGGGGGGGGGCAAAAAAATTCGCAAAAAAGTGACTTTTTTGGTTTTTTCCGGGGCTCTCTGGGTGCGTCTGTGGGGGGATCTGTAGGTGTAGGGGTGCGAGCCCTGAAACTGGGGGGTTTTGGGGTTAAAAAGGAGCAGGAGTGGGGGGTTATTCCGCCCTGCGAGGAGAACTCGGGGGTGAAAAATCGTCGTCATTAACCAGAGGTTTGATCCTTTATCCTTTCGCCGATCGGAGGCAAAGAAATTTAATCAGAGGTGGCTGGGAGGGAAAAAAAAAAATATATATATATATATATAATCCAGGAAACAATAATAGTTGCCTTAATGACGGTTTTTTTTTAGGGGCGATCACTTAGGCAGAATTAAACTATATATTTGGAGGCAGCCTCTTGAGCGCTTTGGTGAATTTATACATTTACAGCGCCTTTAATCGAGCAACAATTTAATATTTCAGGATTTGCTTAAATACACTCATATTTTCCGAGGGGGGGGAAATGCCGGTGCCGAGCTGACACGCCTTATCTATTTTTATGAGTTCACCTACAGCGGGATGATTTAAGGGCCGGTAAAGACGGAACGAAAGGGATATAATAATAATAAAATAAAAATAAAAAAAAAAAAAAAAGAATGGAAAGAAAGAAGGACAAGCCCCAAATCCGCGCCTGGAACGAGCAGAAAAGTGCAAGTGAGGAGTTACAAATGGCTTTGGGAAACTTGGGGAAAGTTTCAGGGCCGGGGGGGAGCCCCAGGGCTCCGTGTTAAAGCTGCTGAAACTTCTTTGGCGAGGAAAGTGATTTTATTATTATTATTATTATTATTATTATTTTTTGAGTGGCGGGAGAAGCTTTTTCAGGGCTTTGAGCGCTCAGGGAGGGGGGGCGGAATTTTCTCCCTCCCCCAATTCTTGGTTCTTTCCTCCCTCTTTCCTCAAACTTTCCCCCCCCTTCTGTCGCGATAAAACGCGGGCAGAGGGGGGGGGGAGGCCAAAAGCAAAAAAAAAAAAAGCCCTAAAAGGCCCCAAACGGGCCAAGCTGGCGAGTTTCTGTCACTTGGTGGCAGTATACAAAACACGTAAACAAAAACCCGCCCAAATTTCAACCCTCCCAATGCCGGGGGGGGGGGGGGCTCCACTTATGGGACAACCCCCCCCCCCCCCCTTCCCCAAATCCCGCTCGGGATTTTAGGGCAGGAAAGTTGAAGAGGTTCGGGTTTGGTTTTGTCGTCGTTGAGTTGTTTTGGGGGGTTTTTTTTCCCTTTTATTTTTTTTTCCTTGCTCTCCCCCCCCCTTCTCTCCTCGTCCTTTTTTTTTTTTTTTTTTTTTGTGCGTGTGTTGTTTTTATCCTTCTTTTATTTTTTTTTTAATTATTTTTTTTTCCTCTCCTCCCCGCCCCCCATTGAACCGCGGGCTCCTTTTAGTCGCGGGGACAAAGACTTTTACAGCCAAGGTGTGTCCCCATGCGACAAAGGCGCCCCGAGCAGCCTGTCCCCTGCAGACTGTGTCCAGACACCCGCAATTTCGGCGATTTCGCCCTTTTATTGTGTTTGTGTCTGGGGAGGAACGCGGGCAGTGACGGCGGGGGGAGAGACGGGGCCGCTTTTCTCCTTCCTCCTCCTCAGCATCTTCCTCCCCCCGCCGAGGTCAGGCCGCTCCCCACCCCCTCAGAAATCCGCTTCTCCCCGTGTTCAGGGGGTTTCTTCCCCCGTTTCCTCGGGATTATTCCCGAATTATTCCAGTCCACGCCTCGGCTCCTCCTCAAAGCGGGCTGGGAAAGGCCTCGTTATTTTAAATTTAACCTCGCTTTTAGCCCTGACCTCAAACACCGCCACCAATGAAAAACTGGGGGGGTTTCCTCCTTTTTTTTTTTTTTTCCTGATTCTTTTTTTCCCGCTGCGGGGATTAAACCCCCGCCAACAACAGCAACCAGACCCGCAACCACCTCCTCCAAAAAATCAAACATTTAATCCTCCATGTTACACATCATCGTTCCCCAAAGCGTGTTTCCCCCTCTATGACTAATTTTTAAAACCTATTTCCCCCTCTATGACTAATTTTAAAAATCTATTCCCCCCTCTATGACTAATTTTTAAATTCTATTCCCCCCTCTATGACTAATTTTTAAATTCTATTCCCCCCTCTATGACTAATTTTTTAATCTCCCCTCGCTTTTTGCTTTGTTTTGTGGGGGTTTTTTTTCTCCTCTACACGCCGAGTTCTGCGAATTTCCATCTCGGGGGGAATTTCTATCTTGGGGGTGGAAGGAATTTAAGAAAATAAAAATAAAATAAAATCAGGAAATAAAGAACCCAACGAACCCCGTCGGTGCACAAAGCTCCTGGGAGAGAAACGGCGCCCACAAAATCGTATTTATGGTGGAAATAACCCCCAAAATAAGATAAGGGCCGGCGTCACAAATCGCTCGGAGCTTCACCACCTCCACCGCTCGCACCTCACGCCAGTGGCGGTCGCGCTCGGATATATATATATATATATATAAATATTATCTCTTATTTCTGGTGGCTTTGGTTAATTCGCTCCCCGAACGGAAATTCCTTCACACGCCAAGTTGGGAAATCGCTTCTTTCCTAATCGCTTCTTTGTAGTTACAGGGGTGGTTTTTTTTTTTTTTTCCGGGCTCTTCCAACCCCGGCGGAGTTGGGATAATAAAACCCCCCCCACGTTCTCGCTCTGTATTCAGATATATTTGACCGAAGCCGAGATAAACGCCCACGCGCGGGGAAGATCGTATCGAGCGGCTTTATCCGTGTACAGCACTCCAATAAAAACGTAAATCCTCTCCTTGCACAATCGTATTTACGCCCTTCACACCTCGGAATAAACCCGCTGTAAATAAATTAAGGAGTTGCCACTGAAACATTTTTTTTTTTAAGCCCTCTGTAGGTTCTTGATTTGATTTTTTTTTTTTTTTTCCTCCCCGAGCTGTCGAAGAAAAATCTGGTCTTTCCTGAAAGTCCTTGTCGCCAACACGTGGCGATTTTCCTATAAATTGGTGTTACAGACACGAGCAGCGATTCATTTCCTCTGGTTTGGACCGGGATTAAAAATAAATAAATAAATAAATAAATGAAAGAAAGAAAGAAAAGAAAATAATAAAAAAAAAAAAACCAAAGACATCTCGGAGAACATAAATCATTCCGTTATTCCAGCCCTGCATCCTAAAAATGTTTCTCAGCATCGCGAGTGTCTGAGGGATGACAGCCCGTCAAGGCGAAGGAGAAAATCGATATATTTGGAAGGAGTTTTGGGGGGTTCCGGGCCTGGCGGAGGGAGGTTTAGGGCGGGCGGTGGTGGGAGCGGGGCTCGGGGAGGGAGAGCAGACGCATTTCAGTCTGAAAACAATAAAAGATCCCATTTCTGTAATCATGTGGTTCCAATAAACACTCATTGTTTGCTCATAAAATGTCTTTACGACTCGCTGCGGCGGAGCCTCCACACAACGGGATTTTCCCAGCGAACAAAACCGAGGCAAAACTGACTCTTTCCCCCTTTTTTTTTTTAACTCCCCCCCCCCATCCCTCTCCGCATCCCCTCCCCAAAACCCTTCTATTTATTTCGGGCTCGGAAAATGCCAATAAATGGGGAAGGGCGCGTTGTCGGCGAGGCAGCGGCGGGATTTTAAAATTCCCTTCGGCGGGGAAGGGAACGGGCAGAGCCGGGTTTTGTTCGGCCGATAATTCCCGACCCCGAAGGGCCCGGCGCGAGGATTTCCCGGATTTTCTCAGAAGCGAAGGGGAAAAGAACTTTGGAAACTTGGCTTTTATTTTCTTCTCCTTCCCTCCACCCCCCTCCTCCTCCTTCCCTCTCCCTCCCGGGCTTTTTTTTTCTTTTTTTTTTTTTTTTTTTCCACTTTTAATGCAATATAAAACAGCGCCACCAGAAACATCCCCTCGCCCCCCACCTCCCCTCCCCGCCCCCCAGAATTCCACAAACCGCTTTCCCTCTCGCGCCCCTCGGGAAAATCAAACCGGAGGAGGCCCAGTTTTGTGTTCGAACCACCACAAACCCACAACAACAACGACAACAACAACAACAACAGCAGCGACAAAAAAAAAAAAAAGGACCGAGGCAGAAAACCAGGACACCCCCCACCAGCCCACCTCGGCCTCTAAATCATCATTTTCACCCCAGAATCCCCCCTTCCACTGAGGAACCCCCAAAATCGCTTATAATAAACCAGAAAATCGCCTCTGCCGCCTCTCCCCCCCCCCCCCCCGGGATTTATTTGATGTCCTCCCCTAAATATCGAGACACCCCGGGCAGCGAAAGCCTCGCTCGGCCGCAGCACCACTCGGCTTTTTTTTTTTTTTTTTAAAACGCGCCGGATTCGCTCGAGGAAAGGGAAAAGAAAGGCGACCTTTGGAGAGGAAATGAAGTCACTCCCTTCTGTATATTCTCTATATTTCTATCGCCCCTCCCGCGGCGGCGGGAGGTGGCTCGGAGCAGGTGATGGATGGGGAGGTGGGGAGGAAGGTGCCGGGTAGGTAGACGGGAGGTTAACAGGGGAAGGGGCACAGCTCTAAATCTCGCCCCTTAAACCCGAGGTAAAGTCGCTGAAAGCGGGGAGGGGGGAGAATAATAATAAAAATAAAAATAATAATAATAATAATAATAATAATAATAATAATAATAATAATAATGATAATTTAAAAAATAGAATTAAAGGGAAAGGGGGGGAGGGGACTGGCACGCAAACAAAAATCTAAAAAGGCAACGCCGCTGGGAAAGCGCCTCGCGGGAAGGGCTGAGAGCTCCTGGAAGTTGTTATTGGTGTTGGTTTTTTACGACGCGGGGCTGGTTTCAATCGCCCCTCGGCGAGAAGGGGGGGGGGGACACGATTGCAGAAAACTCAATAAAATGTGTAAAACTCGGGAGAATCTGAGAAAAGCCCCCTTTGCCCTTTTTGGGGAATTTTACCAACCCGGTTTTTTGCCCCCACAAAAAAATAAATTAAAAAAAAAAATTAAAAAAAAAAAAAGTAGGAAAGGAGGAGCCCTTGGGGCGCAAAGAGTCGATGGTTAATCAGTTTAATATTAATTATTTAACTGGGGGGGGGGAAGAGGCGCGGAAAAGGCCGCGAGCGGCGGCCCAGGGGGGTGGAGGGGGGGATGGATTGGGGGGAATGGGAGGATGGAGGGATGGGTTGGGGGGATGGAAGGATGGGTTGGGGGGATGGATTGGGGGGAATGGGGGGATAGGGGGATGGATTGGGGGGGTTGGGGGGTGGAGGGATGGACTGGGGAGATGAAGGGGTGGGTTGGGGGGACGGAGGGATGGATTGGGGGATGGATTTGGGGGGACTGGGGAGATGGAGAGATGGGTTGGGGGGATGGAGGGATGAGTTGGGGGGATGGATTGGGGGGATTGGGGGGATGGAGGGATGGGTTGGGGGTCTGGAGGGATGGGTTGGGGGTCTGGAGGGATGAGTTGGGGGGATGGAGGGATGGGTTGGGGGTGGAGGGATGAGTTGGGAGGCTGGAGAGATGAGTTGGGGGGATGGAGGGATGGGTTGGGGGGATGGAGAGATGAGTTGGGGGGATGGAGGGATGGGTTGGGGGGATGGAGAGATGAGTTGGGGGGATGGAGGGATGGGTTGGGGGGCTGGAGGGATGGGTTGGGGGGATGGAGAGATGAGTTGGGGGGATGGAGGGATGGGTTGGGGGGCTGGAGGGATGGGTTGGGGGGTGGAGAGATGAGTTGGGGGGATGGAGAGATGAGTTGGGGGGATGGAGGGATGGGTTGGGGGGCTGGAGGGGTGAGTTGGGGGGCTGGGATTGGGGGGATGGAGGGATGGGTTGGGGGGATGGAGGGGTGAGTTGGGGGGATGAAGGGATGGGTTGGGGGCTGAAGGGATGGGTTGGGGGGATGGAAGGATGAATTGGGGGGATGGAGGGATGGGTTGGGGGGCTGGAGGGGTGAGTTGGGGGGCTGGGATTGGGGGGATAGAGGGATGGGTTGGGGGGATAGAGGGATGGGTTGGGGGGGTAGGATGCCGGATTTGGAAGGGGGGGGGGATGGAAGGGGGCGTGCGAATGGCGGCGCACACAATTAGCGGCGCAGCTCATTAATTACGGCCCCGCCGGAGCCCCACCCGCGCTGCGACGGGGCCGCCCCTCGGCGCATGCGCGTCCCCCCCCCCACTTATTTATTTATTTTCCGAGGAAAAAAGTTCGCCTTCGTTTTCCCATCTTTAAACCTTCCCTTTATTTATTTTTTTTTTTAACCTTCCTCCCCCTCCCTCCGACGAGCCCCCGAGACCCCCCCCTCCCTCTTTCCCCCCCCCCCCCCCCGGCGCCCCCCGACCCTTCCTCCCCGCGCCCCCCGAATGTGACATCAGCAACAGCAAATCTGATTTTTTTCCCCTCTCTTTTTTTTTTTTTCCTCCTCTTTTTCGCCGTTTTTTTTTTTTTTAACCCCGAATTAACCGCGTTTCTGCCGCCCCGCAGCAGCTTTCCCTCATATCCAAGCTACACCCCTCGCTCGCACAACGATGCATCATTATCCTTAACACCCGGGCTATGGATCATTAGTTACACATTTTAACCAATAAGGGAACACTTACCAGAGGCTCCTGTCTCCCCCTCTCCCTCTCTCTCACTCTCTCTCTCTTTTTTCTCTGTCTCTCCCTCTTTCTGATCCACTGACGCTGCAGCTCAGCTCCACAGAAACATTAAAAAAAAAAAAAAAAAAAGACGCCAAAAAAAAAAAAAAAAAAACGATTTAAAAAAAAGAAAAAAAGGACGGAAACAAAAGCAAAACAGTTCTTCTCTGGTTGGGGAAAGGATGGGGGAAGCTGAAGGAGGAATCTGCCTCTCTCTAGGGTTTTTTTTTTGGGCTTAAAAAAAAAAAAAAAAGGTATTTACAACTGGTTGTGCCCCCTCATCATCGCATCCTGCAAAGGAAATGCATTGCGTTTTGCCCCTAGGGGTGGGGAATAGGAGGCGGCAACCAGACGCAGCAGTAAACTCATTAATGCCAAAATGCCCAAAGCAACCAAGAATTCCAACCCCAAGGAGACGGGGAAGGAGGAGGCGGGAGGGGGGGGGGAAGGGGGGGGGGGGTAAAAAAAAAAAAAAAAGAGATTTTTTTTTTTAAATCTGAAGCGAAAAAGCAAAAAAAAAAAAAAATCATCATCATCACGCTAATAATGAAAGGGGGGGGGGGTAAAAATACCATCCTACCCCTGGCACTGCTTGGACTGTTAAAGGAAAGACTACTGCGAAAGAGTCATAAGAGAAACCACAATAAAAAGTTCACGTTCATGGATGGAGTCCACATGACTTCCTGTGGCCAATCCAACTTGTGATTCAGTCGTAAACTTTTATTGCTCAGCTGTAAATTTTCTGCAAACAACCAGGAATGCGTTGCATTTTTTTGTGACGAGTGCAAATGCTCTCGTCTGTCGCCATGTTTATACAATTCCGCTCTAATATTAGGATTTTCCCCCCCCCCTGCGCCCCCCCCGCCATTGTCTCCCCCCCCTTTTTTTTTATTTTTAAATCTTTTAAGCCTCCGCGTTAATCTAAGGGTGGGTTTTAATTTTATTTTTTTTTTTGTTGGGTTTTTTTTTTCCCTTTTAAACGTAGATTCGGTTTTAATTTGACGCTCGTTATCGTCTCGGCGTTTCTCGAGCTTTGGCCTTTGAGCGTCGTTATTAATTTCCGTTTTGGTAATTATTTTTTGGGGGGGTGGGAAGGAGGAAAAGCAGAGGAGGTAAAACCGGAGGGCGGCGGGTTCGAAAAATAAACACATTAAACGCCGCGCGCGCGTTAATTTTCGAAGCGCTTAATTAAGAGTCGAGGACAATAAGCTCGAGGGGAGAAAAAAAAAAACCAACCAAATAATAGAGGAAAAAGGTTCTTTCCGAGCCCCCCCCCCCCCGGAATTCCCTGCCAGACAGACCCCGCCAAGGGTGTGTCCGCTGCCAATGAAACCTGCCCAGGGTCAAAAAAAAAAAAAGTCCCTCCGCACCTTTTCTCCCCCCCGGACTCCCCCCGGCCGCCCCCTCGCCCCGCTCTGCCCATCGCAGCCCCCCGGGAAGTGCCCAAATTCCGCCCAAAACTTGAGGCGAAGGCGCGATATTGACCCAGAAACTCTCGCCCCCCTTTTCCCGAGTTCCCCGAGCCCACCCCAGCTTCAGGGTTTGCTGGCGGGACACCCCCGGGCGCGTTTGGAAAGCACTTAAAATCATTTCTTTCCTCCAGCAAACCTCCCCCAGCCCCCCCCCAGCCTTTTGTTTTCCCCGCACCGAGTCGGGGCTGCGACGCTTTTAAGGCGGAATTATTATTATTATTATTACTATTATTACTATTATTATTATTATTATGACGGAGCCTTTCGCTATCCTTTTTTTTTTTATTATTATTATTTCCCCCCAGCCAGGGGAGGGCCGTGTAGAGGGCTGGCAAATGTGGGATGTGGAAAGGGAAGGACATTTTTTGGCCGTGTCGAGGCCTGCTCGGCGGCACCCCACGAACCACAACCGGGGGAAAAAAAGGCGACCGCCAAGCCCGGCCCGGCTCGGACGGGTTCCCTCCTCAGCAAACCCCGAACGGAGCCGCCTTTCTGCTCCTCGTCTCCTCAGAGACGAGGCCGCTTATTCGATTTTTTTTTTTTTTTTTTCCCCCCACCTCGACCCCAACTCTCAACTCTCGGGGCCGCGAGCGCCAAAACAAATACAACCGGGGAAAAAAAAAAAAAAAACAAACCAAAAGAAAACAAAACAAAACACGTAAAAATGTCAAATATTTTGGCGGCTTTTTCCCCGTCCACTTTCCTCTCTGGCCGCACATTTCCAGGAACGATTCTTTTTATTTTTATTTTTTATTTATTTATTTATTTATTTAATTTTATTATTTATTTATCCCCCCCCCCCCGGTATTTCCGCGCATTAATTTAATTTTAGCGGGTGAAAATCAGCCGAGTGGGGGTGCGGAGAGGGCGGCGGGGGGGGGGGGGGGGGTCGGGTCTCCCTCGCAGCTCCCTCTCGGATTTATTTTTGCCTGCCCCTGGCTGGCTGCGTGTCTGGCTGGCCCGACCGACACAAAGGTTGCAATACAACCGGATGGAAGGGAAATTACTTTATTCACTTTACAAACCACCAATAAATTTTATAACAGGTAGTTAAAAGTTACGAGGGGGGAAGCTACGACCACAACAGCTTCCCGAGCACAATGGAGATCCCGTTTTCCAGCGGGCAGACAAGATAATAAATTCCATAATGGGGAAAGGGGAAATTTTTGCTCCTGGCGGGCAGGAAAAGTAACCTGGGCGCGCGTTTGCTGCGGAGGGTTCGGACCCTCGTCCCCCTCCCTCCTCTGTAAAACCTCCCCGTCTCAGCGAGGGGATTTTGGGAGGGAGGGGGGGGAGGATAAAAGAGCTGCGAATTTGAGGGGGGTAAGTCTGGGAGAAGGAAAAAAAAGAATAGGACGAGCTAAAACAAATAATGGGGCAGAACCGCCTTTTTTTTTTTTCTTTTTTCTTTTTTTTTTTTAACAAATCCAGCTCTCAAAGTTTCCCCCCCCCCCCTTCCCGCCCCCGCGCATCTTCCTCCCCTCCCCTCTCCCCTCGCCTCGATCCGCGCGCGACAAAAAATTTAACGCCCGAGAAATTCGTTGTCTCCCAAATCGAACCCGCGCCCATTTCCGAGTATAAAACCTAAACGAATTTTTTCGCCTAATGGCCGCATTATCGCGCGGCGGCGGCTGTGATTAGAATAATAAATTAAGGGAAAATAAGCAATATGCTCGAACTCAGCTTTTCGAGGAATTATATTTTTCACAAATCACGGACGGAGATCCGAAGGAAATTTGATTGGCTAATAAAAAGCCTGGAATAGGACGATATTTCTTACTTCAGGCGGGGAGATGAGTCTAATTTCGGTAATACCGAAGCTATGATCATTTCGGAATAAGCCACTTTGCGAGGAGCGAATCTTCTCTCAAATTACTTTCCCCCATAAAATGGTCTCTTCTCTTTTTCTCCTGAAATGATGGAGTGATTACAGAAATAACTGGATGTCATCTGAAGATGCGACTCTCTTGTGTTGACTACAGAACATAAACATTTACCCCAAAACGAACTGCTGCGGCTGTGGTTTCAATAATTTAACTCCAGACTCTTTTGATAGATAAATGTCACGCCGTAATATTCGTTGGGATAAAAACTACTTAGATTTGTGGATTTAAATATGATGGATAGAGTGCGGATACAGCTTCTTCTGGTTTTATTATTATTATTTTTAAACACTTTGATAAGTTCTCCGTCTCCTCACCCCCTCGCTGGGAGGATATTGTCTATACCAACCTTTATATATATATACATTTATTTTTTAATTTTTTTTTTTTTTTTTTTTTAAGTAACGGAGCAGCAAATATTTTATTTTCACTGATTTCTGCGGGTTTTTTTTTTTTTTCTGGGACGAGCGAGCACGAATCGCTCCTGCGACGGCAAACCAGAGGGAGAAAACATCCCTTGTTGGAAACGCCGCATAAATATCCCCCAAGAAAATAAATAAATAAATAAATAAATAAAAACCAATACACTTTTTTCAGCATAAAGCAGCGGTTTCTGACTAATAAACCCCCTTACCTTCCCTGCCTGCCCCTCGACACGGAAAAGTCTCGAATAAGCCTTATTGCTGCGGGGTTTATGCGTTTATTGGGACATTGAGGCGGGTTCCCGGGGACGAGAGCGGCTCCTGAGCCGAGGGAAACCTCCCGGAGTTGGGGATTTGGGGATTTGGGGATTTGGGGATTTGGGGGTTTGGGGATTTGGGAGTGGGGAACCCCCGGGAGCTGCGCCCGCTCGTCCCCGGGCCGGAGCCGCCCCCGCTCGTGCCATTTTCGGCTCCTTGCCCCCCTCCCCAGCCCCGTTTCAGAGGAGGGGGCTGCAAATTTGGGGCTGGAAGGGGCAAAAAAAGTGGCTTTGGGGGGCGCCCACCCGAGTCTCGAGTCCCCGCGCCGCAAAACTTCGCCGTTTCCCCCCCTTTTTCTCTTTTTAAATTCTTATTTTTTTTCAACTCCTCTCCCTTCCCCAGACCTCCTGGGCAGAGAGTCCAGCGACTTCGAGCCCTGGGGCGTTTTAAACCCTTTCAACTCGGGGGGGGGGGGCTTTTTTGGGTTCCGAAGGTCTGAACCACCCCGGAGGAGGCTCCGGAGCCCGCTCAGCCTCCCCCGAGGTATCGGGCTCCACATCCCGAGTCCCGCCGCATCCCTGCGCTGAGGTGATGCGCTCCCGTTATCAGCGAGGGAAGCCAAAAAAAAAAAAAGGGCAGACAGAGATAGACCCGGTTTTAGAGATCAATAGACCCCGTTCAACGAGATGACGCCGGTGGGAAGGGGAACATTTAAATATTTCGGGAGTTTGTCCCCCCCTTTGGAGGAGCAGAAGAGAGACCTGAAGGCACCAGCGCTGCGTTTGGCCGTCGAGGAGATCAAAATGCCATCAAATGGGATGGGAAAGAGTCAGAGGGAAGAGAATAGAATAAAAATGCAGACCCCTAACAATGGGAAAAAATAGCAGTAGTGGTAATAATGACGATTATAATAACGGGAAAATCAGAGGGTGTGTTACGTTAGGACCGGTGTCCACGGGGGAGAAAGGTCGGGATCTGAGGGGAAAGTAAAAAAAAAAAAAAAAAAAAAAAAAGGGATTTGCGCCTGGGGAAAATGCCTAAATAAATAAATAAATAAGTCGAGATATAAATAAATAAATAATTAAACAAGCAAACTCTCCGCTTTCTCGCCACCTTCCCAATTTCGAGGCGTTTTCCGCCCTCTTTTCCCGCAGGGGAAACGTGTTGTCCCCCGAACCCTCCCGGTGCCCACCCCCCCCCTCTCTCCCCCGGCGGAATTTGGGCAGGTTTGGGCGAACACACCTAAAGGTCCCTCCGGGCTCTCGGTGTCTCGCTAACGATCCCCCTGCCAGCACCCATCGCACCCCCGAAAAATTCGGGAAGGCGCCTCTCCCGCCCCCCCGGAGGGTTTTTCTGGCCCTCGGGACGGGGGGTTCGCGCTTCCCGCATCTTCCCAGAGGGGAGAAGCACAAAACCCAACGAGCCCCTCGTTCCCCCTCTCCCAAAACCAGCAAAGAAAGACTCGACAGTCGCCGACTCATCGCAATATTTGATTTTATTCTGATTTTCTTGGCCGACCCACAGCTCCGGGCAGACAATCGGCAGCGACGTTTCCGGGTTTAAGGAGGTTTTGGGGTGGTTTGGGTTGTTTGTTTTTTTTTTTGCCCCGCTCAGGAGGGGGAATCCTCCCCCCCTGCCCCGGCCGCCTCCGCCGCGGGGGGGGTTGGAGCCAAGAAATTGGGATTTCCTCGCGAATAAAGACGAACCTCGGCGCTCTGGAGGTGCCAGAGATGCTGGGGAGGGTGAGATCCCAGGCAGAGCCCGCTGCGGGGGGACGTGGAAACAGAGACACAGAGCACTGGAGGCAACGCAGTTCATTTTAAAACCTTTTTATTATTATTATTATTATTATTATTATAATTATTATTATGTCTCACGTATACAATACAAATCCACGGTGTCCAGAAGTTTTTTTTTTCTTTTTTTTTTCTTCTTCATTATTTTTTCCTTCTTTTTTTTTTTGTTTTTTATTTTTTTTTTTTTTTTTTACTGGCGGTAATTGCTACATTCAGGGTTTGAACACGCAGAACTATGCTTTTACATAAAACAAATGACGAGGTGAGGGTGGTTTTTTTTTTTTCTTTTTTTTTTCCCTTTTTTCTTTTTTTTTTTTTTAGTTTCGAGCATGTTGCATTAACAGATAAGTCAAGACAAATAGATAACTATACATTCAGTGCAATTTAGTTCTACACTACTTTATAAGCACAATAAAATAATACGATACTGTGCGTTCTCAACTAGGCAGTTTCAGTTGTTGGGATTTTTTTTTTAACTATTTTTTATTATTATTATTATTATTATTATTATTTCCAAGAAAATAAGCAGCAACAAACGACAATAAAACCGCATTACAAATACTTCCAAAGCATGACTCCTTCTATAGGTAGTGATAAGTACAATACAAGGTTGGTTGGTGTTGGTTTTTCTTTTTTATTGTTATTTTTTTATTATTATTATTATTATTTTTATTTTGGCTACTTAGTAGCTTGCATCAGGGCAAAAACACAGCGCTCGCTCGCTCTCTCTCTCTCTGTCTTTAAATAAATTCCGAGCGAAATTCGGGATATGTCAAGCCCCTTGCTGATAACAGGTTCCAGAATTATTGCAGGTTTTCCCTTTAGGTAGTACAGGAAGAATTTCGAGTGCTCACACAGGCGAAGGGGGGGGAAAAAAAAACAGCGCCTTGAGAAACCAGGGAGGGCGTGGGGGGCGGGTTTTTGGCCTATCAAGGTATATTTTGGCCTTTCAAGGTATATTTTTGGCCTATCAAGGTATATTTTTGGCCTTTCAAGGTATATTTTTTGGCCTTTCAAGGTATATTTTTGGCCTTTCAAGGTATATTTTTTGGCCTTTCAAGGTATATTTTTGACCTTTCAAGGTATATTTTTTTGGCCTTTCAAGGTAATATTTTGGCCTTTCAAGGTAATATTTTGGCCTTTCAAGGTATATTTTTTTGGCCTTTCAAGGTATATTTTGGCCTTTCACGGTATATTTTTTGGCCTTTCAAGGTATATTTTTGCATATTTTTGGCCTTTCAAGGTGTACAGAAGGCTCGGTCCTATAGGAACGGGAGGGTTTGGGGGCGGGGGGGGTGGTTGGAGGGCGCTCGCAGGTAAATTCTCCTCCTCCGAGCTCCTCTCCCGGCGTCTCTCCCCGCCCGGGGGGAAAGGGGGAATTCTCCACACGGACACACCACGAACAGGGCGAAGCTGGAAGCGCCCCCTCCCCTCGCACTTTTTCCCCCCCCCCTCCCTCCTCTCGGGGTCATTCGGGAGAGACGCAAAAACCGGAGCTCGAAGTGGGGGGGTAAAAAAAAAAAAAAAAGAAAGAAAGAAAGGGTGAAAAAAAAAAAAAAAGCAGCAAAGTCAAAGCTGTTTAAATAAATGTAAATCCCGCAGCTCCGCGGGAGCGGAGGGGACGAGCGGTGACATTTGCTTCCAGCCTGGGTTAGGGCTGCGGGATTCGGATGGGCTTGGCTTTGCTGGACCGGTTAATTCTTTTTTTAATCAATTTTTTCCTCCCCCCCCCCCCTCCTCTCTCTCTTTCCCCCCCTGCTCTCGCAGGCGAGCCGACTGTGTATTTATTGAACTAAAAACGCAGCTATTAAAAAAGAAGGAGGAGGGGGGGGGGAAAGGGGGTAAAAAAAGAAGTAAGGGAAGTTTCTATGACAATAAAAAAGGCTACAACTGTTTGACAGGTAGTTACTGCTGTGTGAGCCTCTCCATTCTATACTCTATAAAAGCAAATGACCGTCGTAAACATCTCGATTTATCATCTGCCATAAAACGAGACTTCAAGGGGCTGAGAACTCAGTCCTTGCTTTCTTCTTTTTCCTCCTCTTCTTTTTCCTCTTCTTCGTTCCCTTCTTCTTCCGTTTTCTCCTCGTCCCTGGCCCCCGGCAGCTTATCTTTGTTGTTTTCTTTTTTCCACTTCATCCTCCTGTTCTGGAACCAGATCTTCACTTGTCTCTCGGTCAGTCCCAGGGCGTGAGAGACCTCAATCCGCCGCTTCCGTGTCAAATACGGGTTGAAGAGGAACTCCTTTTCTAACTCCAGGGTCTGGTACCGGCTGTAAGTTTGTCTGCCACTGCGTCTTCCGGGAGCTGTAGGACACAAACATCAAATAACTTCTTAATTCTCCCGCTTCGGAGGCTCCGCTCTCCCCCCCCCCCCCTTCCCTTCCCCAGCCCCCCTCACCTCAATTTTCCTAAAGAAGCTGCTGCCTCCCTCCCCCCCACCCCCCCCCAAAAAAAAAGAAAAAAAAAGAAAAAAACCCCTTTCACCCCTTGGCGTTATTCAAGGTGCTAAAGGGAAGTCGCTGGGTTATTATTTTAATAATCCCAGGGCCGATATTGCTGCTAACGCTGCTGCTGCCCTGCCCTGGCTCGTCCTGGGGAGGGCTCAGCCCTGGCTGGAGGGAGGTGGGTGTCAAGCTCATGCACAAAAGAGACCTTCCAGCTTCCCCAAAAGGTGATTCTGGCTGGTGAGACCTGCTGGGCAGCTCCATTTTAGAGGACAAAAAAAATATATTCATTTTCCTATGAAAGGTGCATTGTTCACCATAAAATCCTCTTCAGCCTTTCTCCTTCTCCCCATTCCTTTATCTTTCTTTCTGCCTTTCTTCCTTTTCTCTTTCTGTCTTCCTTTTCTCTTTCTGTCTTTCTTCTTTTTCTCTTCCTTTCTTTCTCTCTTTCTTTCTCTCTTTCTCTCTCTCTCTTTCTTTCTTTCTCTCTCTCTCTTTCTTTCTTTTTTCCCCCTCTCTCTCTTTCTCTCTCTCTTTCCCCTTCTCTCTTCCTCCCCCCCCTCAAAACACCCAACTCTGCTCTGCTTCTCCAGATATCCTTCCCCACAAACCCAGGCTCGGGGCTCTCCCATTTCCTGATATTCACGCCCCGAGGATCTGAATTTTCCCTGAACACCCCCCCGTCCTCTCGGTCAGGGCTGCGCGTCTGTAACACGCAGACAGAGAGACGGAGATTTGCCTGTGCAAACACAGAGATTGCCTTTAAAACAACTCGAGAGGGACGTTTGCAGCAATAGCCCCCCCCAAAAAAAAAAGAGAGAGAGAGAGAAAGAAAGAAAAGACAGAGGGCTGAGGTATGTGCAGCTGAGCGCCTGCACTTCCTTCTGCACCTAATGAGAAAAACAATCTATTTGTGGGGGGAAAAAAAGAGCTCCAGTTCGAAATGATTGCATCCTTGAGACTACCTCTAGGTCAAAGCTTAGATAAATAACGTGTTTTCCTCTGCGTCTCTCTCCCGGCCCCTGGGCCACATCCTCTCTCCGTCAGCCACAACTCCTTTCCATTTCTCTTTTTTTTTTTCGGGTTTTTTTTGGGGGGGGTTTGTTGGGTTTTTTTGGTCGTTAAATTTTGCTGGGGGTAAAAGAGAGGGGGGGGAGGAAAACTTTGGGGCTCCGATTGTCCTTAAAATTCACACTAACCTTCACATGTTTTGAATTAACAAGGCTTCGAGACAACCTTGGTGCTTAGATGAGGGGGGGGAACTTGTACTTTGAAGTATTTCGGTTTCTGTGCAATTATCTGGACTTCACATGCGCAAAGTTCCATTCAGCACAAATTATTTTGAATTTCCCACCCCCCCTTTCTATTTTTTTTTTCCCCCTTTCCTCTAAACCCAGAACAGCAGCCTGTCCTCCTCCACCCCACCCCATAGCTCCGAGCTAAGTTTCCTTTATGCTTAAACTTTTATCTCTAGGCTTTAAGAAACAGATGTAAAGTATTAGTAATACTTAGACAAGTTCCCACCTTTCAGGCTTCGTCTCCAAGCGGTTATGAAAGGCTCTATGACATTTTAAAGAGCGGTGTATTATCAACATGCAAACAACCTCGTGGGAGCTGTATCTTATTGCCTATCCTCAAGGCAAGCAATAAAAAAACAAGTTTTACTTTATTGTGATTTAAGCCTTTTGCAGGGAATCACCTTGCTGGCTCTCTAGTAACTGCTGGCTTGTTTGCTTTCAAAGCTCTTCCTAAAAAGAAGAAACATTAGCACAAAACTGCCCATTTCTTTTCATATTCCCCAGCTACGCCTCTTATATTTATATTTTTTTTCAGGCATATATATATATATATATGTATGCATAAGTGTGTCTGGGCATGTTCATACAGCTAAGGCATGTTTGTGCTTGGCTATGCATACATATACATATAGACAGACAGACAGACAGAGCAGACAGGCAGAGAGAGAGAGAGAGAGAGAGAGAAAAGAGAGAAAAAATAAAGGAAAACATTTAAGGAGGAGGAAAAAAAGGTCCTAACCGTGAGGTCTCATCCATGGGAACATGAGACTGGGAGACGAATTTTGATTTAAATGCCCTTGTCCCTCGCTAGAGTTACTGTTGGAAGACGATTTACAGTCAGGATATTGTACAACAGTCGTCTCTTGCTGAGCACCATAAAGCGATTGCCTCGGTAGAGCTTCATATCCATAGAATTTAGAAGCGTCTCCGTGACACGCCAAGGCGCATGGGTTTTGCTGGTATCCAGAGTTGGAGATGCTGGAGGTTCCGTGGTGGAAAAACTCTTGGACGTGGTGTGAAGGGTGCTGGAAGGTGGGAGCTGTAGTGCCCGGACCATAGACCAGAGCATGGCTCCTGCTAACACTTTGTGGAAATCTGCAGTCGTAGTAAGTTGGCTCCAGCGATTCACCGCCTTTGTACTTGGAAAAGAGAGGATTTACAAAGTAGGAACTCATGACCCCCCTCGCATGCAAAAAAAAAAAAAAAAAAAAAAAAAAAAAAAAAAAAAAAAAGGAGAAAAAGATACCAAAAAAAAAAAAAAAAAGACGCTTTTAATTCTAGAGCAGCGCGAGATTGTCCCTGGACTGTCTCAAGTCCTGCTTTTTAGTGGCTTTTTTTTTTTTTTTTATGCGATCTCAAAGGCGTTTCATGGTGCCTCTGTGTGCCTGTACGGTTGGTTCTCGGTGCTCTTGACTTCTCTTGTAATCTGTCGGTAGGTAGAGCTCTCTCTCTCTCAATTTCTCTGTAACTCTGCTCCTTCCCTTTAACACCACAGGCAAATTCCTCAAAATCCCGGTGGTGTGGCTTTTTTTTTTTTTTTTTCCTTCTTCTTCCTTTTTTTTTTTTTTTTCCCTTTTCCCTCCTCTCTCTCTCCCTCTCCCTCTCCCTCTCCCTCTCTCTCTCTCCCCCTCACACGCGAGACGTTCGCATCCCTCCGCGCTCAGCCCGCCAGCCGAATGACAGCGGGTTGGGGCGCTGATTTTTTTTTTTTTTGGGGGGGTGGGGGGAGAGGAAAGGAGAGAGGAGAGAGGGATGGATTTGTGGTGGAGGAAAAGGTGGGGTGTGTGTGTGTGTGTGTGTGGGACACACACGCACAGCCCCCTCGGCGGGGGGGGACACCCCACACCTAATGAGTGGAGGAGGGTGAAGGTGCGCGTTAATATCCACCCACGCCCCCCCTTTTTTTTTATATATATATTTTTTTTTTATTATTATTTTTTATTTTTTTTTTTACCAGCAGCAGCCTCTTCACTGCTGGCAGCAAATACATGCGCTGGGAGGTCAGCCTAGGTAACCTCAACAGGTAAAAGGAGCCCCAGCAGCCCCCCCGAGCTCTCCCCATCGCCCCCCCCCCCCCCCAAAAAACCCGAGGTGAGCCCCTTCCAGCGCTCAGCACCCCCCACACCCCCAGGGCCGAGGCCGGGGGGTCGCCCCCGGTGTTGTTGTTGTTGTTGTCATTGTGTGTCGGGGTTCGGGGGGGGCTGCCAGGGGTGGGTTTGATCCCACCTAGAGAGGGGGGGGCAGAAAGGGGAGGGGGTTCTGCTGTGCCTGGAGTGGCCGAGCCCGGATTTCTCCTCGTTTTCTTCTATTTTATTTTGCTTTTTTTTTTTTTTTTTCCGGGGGGGGGGTGGTGGGCGCGTGTGTTGTTGTTGTTGTGGCGATGGTGGTCGGAAGGTCGGGATCAAACAAGCAAACAAAAGCAAAACGGGAGCGAGCGGGCGAGGGAAACGTCTCCGTATGGACGGGCTGCTCCTTTGCCGTCCTTCTTTAGAGCAAATAAAGGCAGAAAATTACGGGGAGTTTATTTCATTTCATTTTATTTTTAATTTCCACCTCCCCTCCTCGCTTCCATTCAAACCAACCACTGAAAATCCGCGCCTGGAAATAACAGGGAAGCGTCCTTCCAAGGGAATAAAGTAGACCATTGCTTAAAATTGGACGCAAGAGAGGCAAAGTGAGCCAGAAAGTCTGTGCTCCCCTTTGTGCGTGTCTGCAAAAAAATAACCATCGACCTTTTTTTGTTTTGTTTTTTTTCCGTCGTTTTGCTCCTCAAAATAGCGATTTTCCCCCGGCTTTTCCTCTCGCGAACGGTGTTTGTGCCCCCGGCCCCGCACTT